>NC_054541.1:26043365-26238365 GCF_017654505.1 Polyodon spathula | reverse complement strand
TAGTAACTGTTTAAAATAACGAAATGTCAAACATAAAAAGTAAAAACATACCTTATATGATCCCAGTCTACTGGTTCAAAAAATGGATGACTCTTGATTTCCTCTACACTTACAGCACCCACTCTGTCCTCTGCATCACTACAATACCTAAGGATTATAAAAACGTAACATTAAAAAGAATACATTGTGTAATTAGATTCATGTACAGCTATGGCCAAAAGTTTTGCTTCACCCTATAGCATTAAATAATTTTGCTTCCTAAATTAGAATGAAACCTGCTGAATAATGTTACATTAACATATTGAGTTGCATACCACTTGTAGTTTTCTATATAATTAATGACAAATGTGACATTTCGAAATCTAACATGAAATAGTGTACTACTATGGGTTCTGGTGTCATTTTGTAGTTTCTTTGACTACAAAAATTCTAGATGATGCAAAATGTTTGGCCATAGCTATAGGTTTCTCTCCCAATAAAACAAAATAAGAAATTGAATATTATAATTTCACAACTACAAGTGATATTCTGGATGAAAAAGCATTGCATTGGATGAGTAAAACACAGGCACAACTAACCTTAAAATCAAGTCTTTTGCTTTTTCTGAAATGGGTACTTCAGGAGGGAAAACAAGAGTCTCTTTCCAGTTCATAACCTTTCTGTATGTTTCTTGTGGAGTTTCTGAACAGAATGGAGGATAGCCTGACAAAAAAAGCAGACGGATTGTCATACTTTACCTCTCTAGTATCTATTTACCCTGATATTATCTGCAATAAAATAGAACTTAGCACTTACAAATGTGGTCTTACTGGATACCATGATGCCACACATACAGTATTCTTGTTCTTTTATTTCATACAATGAATCATTCTCTTTGGCATCTTGCCTGTCAAAGAAACTTTTGCTCAGCTACAAAAGAATAAAGATCTGCTTTTTTAAATGACGGTACAGTTGAATCGGAGGCCAGACAGATATCACTGGTATGCACTGACAGGACAGCAAGCAAGACCTCTTTGAACAATTGTAAGTAAACTTCATCTACATTGTACACAATTCCCTGCTACCAAACACATGCTACCATATACAAAAAACAGACATACCTATTAACATTTCATACATTATAACCCCCAGAGACCACCAGTCACAGAGTTTGTTATACCCAGTCTGCACGAACACCTCAGGTGCAATATAATCTGGGGTTCCTACTGTAGAGTATGCCTGTAAAAAAAAGTTGAGAACTTTAAAATCATAGTTATGGGTCTTTCTACAGTGACGTACATATTAACACCATAGAACATATCTGAAACTGCTATGTAACTGGAATCTCTGATTGATATCCAACAGTCTGCAGTATCCTCCTTCACTACTGTCTCTGCACTTGTGTGCATTAGGCCTCGATTCAGATCCCAGGAATACAATTCTAGCCATTAAAGTGCAACTTGAAATAACACCAACATGTTTTCAAAAGACTGCAGGATCAAGATTGACCTGCTCACTGCAATAAAAGTAACTTGTTATTCAAACATTGCCTCATTTTCAGTTGAGGAGAACATTTTCAAATTATTTATTAATAACTTCG
This sequence comes from Polyodon spathula, assembly GCF_017654505.1. NCBI lineage: Eukaryota > Metazoa > Chordata > Actinopteri > Acipenseriformes > Polyodontidae > Polyodon > Polyodon spathula. Next base: position 26,236,786 of record NC_054541.1, on the reverse strand, counting down.
TGTTTCAGACTCCCGGTCCTCGTCACAGTTGACAATAAAAGGATAAATATATTGGTAAAAAAATAAGACTGTTTAGTCTACACATACGATAGACAAAGAGACTTATTATAAATGTTGCAGTCCTAATATTATAAATACACTTTTGAATGAATGAATAAATAGCCTATGTAAAATGCTGGAATGACCATTCGGAACAAGCAGGCTTCCGATTAGAAACACTGGTTCTGGCCTCTTGGAATTTAATTTACTGTATACAATTATCATTGCAGTAGACAAAAAAGCATTAACGTTAACTAAAACCACAAAAATAAAAAGGTCTAAAACTCACCAATTGCCGTCTATTTTTTTTCCATGTCTCTGCTTTCCTTTTTGAATTCATGTTTTGAAAGGCTGTAGGAAGTAGATCTCCTTAGTACAATAAATATGGACATATTTACAGTACTGGTCAAAACATTGCATGCAGTTGACAACAAAGTATAAAACAAGAAGCAAAACATTAGTTATGTTCAAGTATTCTTTTTATCAAAGCAACAAACAGGGTGTTTAAACGTGGTCTAATGTCCACATGACTAAGAGCGCTGTACTCTGTGCACATCTGAAACCCTGGACTGGAGTGTGTCCTGTGACAAATGACACTTAAAATATTGTATATAAAAAATATTAGTTTGAACATATAAAAACAGGATAACAGGATAAAATCTATTTCAATTTGTGATAAATTAAAACAAGAATGCATTCTGTAAGTAGATTAAGTCTGCTAAAAATAAAATGTGAATATAATACAGGCTCAATTTCTTACTTTGGCATCTTTTCAAATACTCCTACAGCTGGAGATGGTGACGAACCTTAAAAAAGGCCCTGCTACAGTAGAAGTACCAGAGTAACGAGATCCTTCTAATGAGCACAATATACTGTATAAGGCTGCCATGTTTACATTGTTTTGTAAACCTGTAAACTACCGGCAGTAAACTGAACGGCAATTGGATATTAAAAAGGTAGAATTTATTTTAAATATTGTTACATAAAAGACATATACTCATGGCTAACAAAGCACGATCTTAAGCATACACTAACTACTGGTTAAGTTTCATTTTTATCAGATATTCTGCAAATATACAGGTAACTTGCACAACAAAAATAAACAAAATTTCTATTTCAGATTTCCAAAAAATGGGTGTTCTTTTGTTTTATTATTATTAGCGATCGTATCACTGGTTAGTGATATATCGACATTGCAAACAGCAGCTCTTAACTGAACTTGGCCTACCTTTCATACTGTAGTATAACATTTCAGTGGCAGCAAATCACTCACTGTACCCCTATAATGGTACCTAAGCTAAACATGTTGGGTTTCTCAGCAAGAAATACCAGTGCACCTGTAATTACTGAAATATTTATTTTTGTAATTAGTGTGTACAGTAGTAAATTAGCTCATTGATGAAAACATTTGGGGTTTAAAAATGTCAGTGCAACAAAGTAAAATTAAAAAAAACTGCTCTGTTATAATAATAATAAATGTGTGTATATATAAGTAATAGTAATTATAAGGACTTACTGAAATCACTGGGTGGATTGTGGGTTAAATTCCTGTAGAACTCTGTTCTGTGTGCTTTTTTCAGCCCTGTGCATAAACCAAAGTCTGACAGCTTAACATGCCCCTGCAGAATAATTGAACATTTCTTTAAATGAATACATTGCACTATACAGGGTATGAAAATGCCAGTAAAAATAATAATAAAAAGATATACACACACACACACACACACACACACACACACACACAGTACGGTCACGTATATACACATACATATATGCAGGTAGTGGACAAACAAATGGAAACACCTGGGTAAATGAGGGACACCAAGGATATTGAAAGCAAGGACTTCCACATAGGTGTGGCACGTGTTAATTAAGAAAACAACATCCCAGCATGCTTAGGGTCACGTATAAAAATGCTGGACAGGCCTGGTTGCCTATAATTATGTCTAGCATGGCTGCAAGAGGAGACCTCAGTGACTTTGAAAGAGGGGTGATTGTTGGGGCCCATTTGGCAGGAGCATCAGTGACCAAGACGGCTCAACTTGCTGATGTTTCACGAGCAACAGTGTCTAAGGTGATGTCGGCATGGAACTCCGACCCAAAGAACACAGCCAAAGCTACAGTGAAGTGGCTAAGGAACAAAAAGGTAAATGTTCCTGAATGGTCCAGTCAGAGCCCCGACCTAAATCCAATCAAAAATTTGTGGCATGATTTGAAGACTGCTGTCCATCAATGCTCCCCAAGGAACTTGACAGCGCTTGAACAGTTTTGTAAAGTAGAATGGTCGAATATTGCCAAATCTAGGTGTGCAAAGTTGGTAGAGATCTATCTCAGACTCATAGCTGTAATTGCTTCCACCAAGTATTAACCTCAGGGGGGTAGAGACTTATCCAATTATGATCTTTCAGTTTTATAATATATCATTTTTTTCTCAATAAAAACTTTTTTCCCTTTAACAGTGTGGAATATGGGGTGTAGATAAGTGGGAGAAAATCCTCATTTAAATGCATGAAACTCTGAGGCACTGACACAACAAAATGTGAAAAGTTCAAGGGGGTGTAGACTTTCTATAGGCACGGTGTATACACATTATATACACTACCGGTCAAAAGTTTTAGAACACCCCCATTTTTCCAGTTTTTATTGAAATTTAAGCAGTTCAAGTCTAGTGAATGGTAGAGAAGGTAAGGGGTAAACTGCCAGAGGTTAAAAAAAAAAAAGTTTAGGTTACCAAAAACTGAAAAATAATTTCAGAGTTATACAAAAAGGCCTTTTTCAGGGAACAAGTAATGGGTTAATAACTTACAGCTGTTCTGCAGCAATGGAAGTAAATTAAGCCTTGAAAGTTGATGCTAACAATTCCTACAGGTTTCCCAACTTTTGTTGATTACTTACAAACCCTCTGTCTGTACAAAAGCAGTGTTGGAACAGACTGTGTTACTACACCCTCTTAAGCATTATTTGGACAGTATTGTACTGCAGGAAGTAGTATATTGCTATCATAATGGCGAGAAAAAGGCAATTAACAAATGAAGACAGACAGACCATTTAACCCTTAAAAGTGTAGGTCTTTCCTTTAGAGAAATTGCAAAGAAAGCCAAGGTGTCAGTGAGTACAGTTTCCTACATCAAAAGTCTCCCAAGGATTTAAAGGGTTTCATTGCACCCCCACATTATTATACCACCAGGAACTAAAGGTCCTCAGCAAGTTAAAACATAATTGGACAAGCAATTCTCTAAATATTTACAAAACACTGAAGCGTGGAATATCCCACTTGCCAGGGATATTCATCCCCAGTAGGGGATAACAAGACAAATCCTCACCGGTGCAATTATGTAAAATGTAGATAACGTATAACTTGTCACTACAATTACCCTGATGTAAACATGACATTTGAAATTCAGCTCAACACAGTGCACACACATCAGTTATTTTCTTTGGTTATTGAGATTCCCAGCAGTATCGCACTGCTCTGTAGCGGTGCTGTGCCATGCAGATGCTCACCCTGGAATCCAGCAGGAGGTTGTCTGGTTTAATGTCTCTGTGAATGAACCCCAGCTGGTGAATGGAGTCTATGGCCAGCACAGTCTCCGCTATATAAAACTGAGTTTCCTCTTCTGTCAAAGTGTCTTTCTTCATGAGCAGTGTCATCATATCACCTTGAAGGGTTAAAACATTTAAACAAAACAATGTTTAGCAGCATGTGTTGTCACAATTTATTGAGCACAACCTGCACCAGTTAATGGACTAGCAGTAGTTATGAATTCTGACTACTTAACCATAGTACAGGACTACAGCAAAAATGAGTTCCACAAAATAGAAATACAAAAAAAGGTCCACTTTACAAGACAAGTGAGAAAACAATGATCAGCTAATCCCACTGACAACACTACTGCCTCGTTCCACCACATTTACCCTGTATAGCTGAGCTGGATGTTCTGGGTGAGGTGTAGTTAAAGATAGCTGTAATTTAGTCAGGTATAGCTGACTCAGGAAGTAGTTGTGTGGCAGTAAAGGTCATAGTGCAACTGTAAAAGGTCACACTGGAATGATTGACTATATGCAAATAAGTGAAAATGAACAAAGTTGAACAAACACAGCTGTGTTACTGTCTTACTAATGAGGTTTTGTCACTAAACGAGAAAAGTGGTGGAAAACAGCCGACAATGTTCAAACGATGTACTTCCATACAGAAGTTTTGCCCCGTGGGTATGATACAAAAGTGTTCTGTCGAAGCTAAGGTATAGCCGAGTGTCGGTGGAATAACCCTTCAGCTACACCTTGCCTGGGGAAAGGCAGTGGAAATGAGACATACATGAGCTGGATAAGGTAGGGAACAGTGCCTATTTGTATGTATCACACAACTGGACAAGTGTTTTTTGCAGTTTAAAACCACATTCCTGTCACATTCCTTGGAATTGAATTACTGGAAGAGATTTAGGATTCTGTGTCCTTTAGCAAACTGTAAACCATGTTGTCTAGTGGGCCCGGATATACGATTTACGGAATGCTTCAAGAAATGTGCCGAAGTGGCTGATGGTTCTGCAGTGAAGAGTGATCGAATTCATGATAGCATCAATAAATGAGAACAAGTTCCTACAGGTCCAAACAGCTGGTAATCTTTGCACATCACGTGCAACGGCTTTCACATGTTCAGTCACACCCTTACCTCCTGGAAGGAACTCCATAATCAAATATAGATTTCTCTTGTCTTGAAAACTGTAGAACATCTTCACAACCCAAGCACCATCAGCCTCCACAAGCATATCTCTCTCAGCACGAATATGAGCAACCTGGGGGGGGGACGGGGGGGGGACGACATATGCTAGTAACTACAAGTAAGTAGCATAAGGAATGTACTGTATTTAAATCAATAAACCGATTTGTGGAACACAACAGTTTCTACAAGACATAGTGGAGTTTTGGATAAACTGGTGATGACCTCAAGTTAGTATTGTACTAATGAGCAGCTTAAAAAGGCTTTCCCCTGTCTGGAGTTTGAATGCTTTTCTCATTTAACATCCATCATCTTGGTTGCAGTGCTTTGTGTGAGATGCATCACTTTTACACGTGTATGTTGATTACTAGAAAACAGTTTATAGGGAATGGACAAATCCCACCACAAATATTATAACTAGGGCTTCTAGTTTTCAGGTTTTATTTTTGATCACGTGATGTCCCTTTAAACATATTTTGATTCGCTTTCTTAATTAAACACTAATTACCAAAGGAAGTTGTTTCTTTTTACCCTCATATCTTGATTGAGTTAACAAACGATGTGCATTAATTTTACCTGATTCTATTTGAACCTGCATTTCGTTCTGGCTCCAATTGCCGAATTTACATTATTAATTTCCACTGCATTAGTTTCTAGTAGTCCATCGCTAATTTAAACAACGTGGTATTCAGTTAAGGCTTAACAACTATTGATTAAGGTTTAAAGGGATGGAGAGAGATGGAAAATAAAAAACAAAAACTAGAAGCGCTAATTATATCATAAGGAGTCATTTGCCAAATCCCCCCACTAGAGGGATAAGCCTTCAGTCTGACTCGGGATGATCAGCCTGCTAATAATCACACCTGCTCCTTTTCCAGCATGTCTGCTTTTCTCAAGATCTTCATGGCGTAGATATGTCCGGTATCTTTCTTCTGAACTAGCCGTACCTGCAACAGTGAATTAGGAAGCCTGTTAGTAAATGAATATGGATTATATTAGCTTCTGGATTTCAAATGAGCTTGATGGTCTCCGACTGGGAAACAAACCTCTCCAAAAGCGCCTCTTCCAATGATTTTCAACGACTCGAAGTCATCAAGGCCAAGTCTGGTCCTCTTGAGCCGCAGAAATTCTGTCTCTTTCAGCGCATGCTGAGATCTCCTCATCTTTTTCTATAGAGATATTGGAAAAACAGAAAATGTATCAAATAAAATTGTTAAAAATCATTGAAAACTGTAAGACAAGTCTTAATTTAAATTATAAAAACAAGTGGTACAGACAAAAAATCAAATGTAAATGAATATGATCCCATAACAATGAAGATATTGCTCTTTCTTTTTTGGGATGATGTGGTTACTGATCAATATTTCCATTTTAAAAGTATGCAGCTCATACCACAGATATGGCAAATATACAACAGGAAAAGCATGTCAATCAAAGCAGTGCCTCCTGCTGTCTCAAATGTGGCTTTCCTGTTTCCAGCCAAGGTCTCATTGCAACAAACTTAATGATGATTACTGAACATGCATACTGAACAGCATTGCAATTCTGCCAACATAAACTGTATAAATGCTACTGTAAATTAAATGTAAGCAAACCACAGTACACAGCTTGCTACCAACATTATTTCCAATCCTACATCAGAAGTATCAGAACCTTTAATTACGGCCTAGGTCAGTCAATTCAGATGACAAAAGAATGTACAGAAGCGATCCATTTTATTTTAAAGTTTTAAAATTAATTTCCAGACTTACACTATTTAGTTAAAATAAATATAGGAGTGCATTACCTCTTCATCTATGAGCCCTTCTTCATCCATTACCTTTTCTAGTTTTTTCTGCCTAAATCGAATACAAATACAAAAAAGTAAAAAGAAAAAATGCTTAGTCATCAAAAGTAATGTTTGCTACCACCAGGTGGCACTGCTAATGTACCACAAGTTTTGTACAGATGCCTTAGGGTGCTGCTGTGTTTAAAGAAATTGGAGGGTAAAAAATAATTACATGAGGTGTGAATATACCCATGTATAATTGTAAAAACACCACCCAGTCTTAGCATGGTTTCAACACAGACCAAACAGCTGCTAGATTTATTTTAGGAAAGCAGGCTGCAATGATCAAGCACATACACACAGACACATATAGCAACTATATCTATCATATGCATAAATTAATATCTTTTTAATCATTCTTATTCGGAATATCAGTTTCTTCTCATAACAAGCAATGTAGTAATTCATCTGTAACTTCAAAAATACATCCAATCCCAACCCCTGGATTTTATAAGAGTATCTTACAGCACTGGGAAATGAACCACCTATCCCCGAATTCTCCCTGAAAATGGATGGCTGGTGCTAGCCAATCTGATTCACCAGCACTGTAAAACACAATCCAGCTGTGCTGTAAAGGTTTTGAAGTTATGGAGTTTTGTTTGTTCAAAACACCTTTATAATCTAAAAATGTATACAAATATTAACTTACTGTCCTATCAAAGATTTTGTAGTTCACAGAAGTTATCCTAAAGGTGGTAAATATGCTTCTTTAAAAAAAGAAAAAATGTAAATCTTGCCTTATAATGACATCTCTCCTTTTCCATTAAAGGCATACCTCATTTCTCTCTCTTCGTGCTGTGTAATGAGAGTGCTGTAGAAGTTTTCAAGAGTCAGCTTGGCCACAGTCACCCTCTCACGGGTGTGATTGCTCATGGGAAAGGATGTTGTGGTCCCTCCAGTCATTGCCATAATAACCTGTACCGGCAAAAAATAAATAAAAATACCAATGACAAAACAGTATACCCTAGCCTTGTTTAATTACCATAGGCAATAAATGAAAAAAATGCAAATGGACTATTGTGAGGTCAGACTTCTCAAACGGTATTTTGGAAACACAATCTTAAAGTAAATATATCGACAACATAAACTGACTAAAGGGCAGTTATAAAAATATGTCCGCTGAACACTGCGCTGCTGCTGTGGAAAACATTCAAAGTTGCATCCGTCTGCAAGGTTTGAATTTCGTGTAAACTGCAACATACAGATTATGACTGCATGCCTATCATGACACTCTGATGTGGTCCACTAAATTAAACTGCAGAATCACTGCAGGGATGGTAATTGCTTAGAGTAGAAAGTAACACAGCTTAAGAGACAATGTTCTTCATATTTAATATGTATTCAAATAATCAAAACAGACTAATTAAATGTTGCAAACACGCGGTACTTCTGAAACTACAGGACTCAAAGACAAACCAATATGCAGGTATTGAGTAATGCACGCAAAAGACAAATGTCTGGATCCCGCACCCACAAAACACACACGTCCAAACAACACATACCACTGGACATTCTGTGGCAGTTTCCCATGAAGGGGAGTGGTGATTAACAGCTATGAATTGTGATTGAAAACAAGTCAAAACACCTCCCTGACTTTATTAAAAAACAAACATTCAAGCGTGTAAATTGAAAATAGTATGCAATTTAATGCAGGAGGTGCTTGAACAAAAGCAGAGTTGGGTTGTTGAGAGATGCCCAGAGCACAGCATTGTAGAGGATATTTACTGAATGTCTGAAGTTCTTTCCAAAAGGCTGGATGATCTTCGTAAGTTGCTACATTTAGTACATTCTTTAAATAAAAAAAAAAAAAAAAAAAAAAACCACTATACAGCAGTCACTGAGCCTTCTGGGAAAACAAGAAGTGAACTGTACCCATGAGAGCGAGAGAGAGTGCGATGAGAATCAGGATAAGAGGAAAACACACCCTCACCACAGAGAACAAAAAGTTTCAGAATGATTTTTCATAGGGAAATAAAAAAAAAAAAAAATCACTGATTAAATGATGCACAAAGTATACATGTAAAAACTGTTTTTCAAGAGCTACACCCGATGCTCTGTCAAAAGCATATTCAGAATCCTACAGGAGTGGTGTCTTAGTGACTGGATCTTTTCTGTTTTTTTCTGCTCTAATCTATTCCCTCCCCTGCACGGATTCACTCCACCCTCCCTGTGGGCGTGCCTCCACATCCTATACTCATTAGAAACAACAATGAATCACTTTTCCTTCTGTACTGGAATACCTTAGTAAAGATCTTGGCACAAGTTTGTTCACCTCATCTTGCCATAGCAATCCAGGCAGAAACCAAGTCTGAACTTGCATGTATGGAGCTCAGTAGCTTGTAGCCATGTGAAATGAGCCAATTGCCTATACAGAGGGACCTGAGGTTGCCTTAAGAGCATTCGTCCTCTTGCCTTGGTACATGGCTTACAATAGTGAGAAAAGAGGGTTATGAAATATAACTGGGCATTCTAAATAAAATTTAAGAAATTAAAAAAAAAAAAAAAAAAAAAAAATCAGATTTCTTAAGCTGTAAATTGTTAAAGTCCTCTTCCAGTTAACTGTATAAATCAATCATGAAAAAAACTAAATAAACAAAACATACAGAGTTACTTGCTAACTGTTACTCACTATATCCATAAGCCATGAAACTAAAGGAAAAGAGAAAATATATATATTTTGGTAATTATTGTTGGTATCTATCTATTTTAGGCCAATCTCTAGTAAGAAGTTACAAGCCCAGTGGTTCACTCACTTCATTCTTAACTGCCACGTGAGCAGCTAGCAAGATGAGCAAGATGTAACACTAACATATACAGCTAGTACTGTTTCAGTCGGGTCAGAAGAAAAAACACTGAAGATATACCAAAGAAATGATTCAGTCAACCAGCAACATTTCTATGTCCAAGATATTTGTCAAGCTGTAATCTGAGCCAAAGACCTAAATCGACCAAACTGATTCTGCTGCAAGGTCAGGGAAAATGTACTGATGCTTTTTCTTCAATCTCATGGGAGGCTGCTGATCAGAACAAGACTTTTTGAAGTGATTTATGCCAATTTCACCTTACCTAGCTGAGGTTGCCTTTCCAACAAGAACAGTTTGGAATGTATCAACACGAACATACAGTAAAATACAAGATTTCAAAACCTAGGGAAAGTGTGGTTATACCAAGAATTATTTATTTTTTTTATCCTCCCCCAAAAATGTATATATTATCCTTTACAGACTTTACATTTTTAAAAAACAACTTATACAATATCATATAGTACTTCCAGTGAGTGTGTACATTTATATTGCATATGGATATGTGCATATAGTATTTCAAATCATCTATAGCCCATTTCACACTGGCCCAAACACTGGCCCCAACAGCCCAAATGTTGATTAAAGCAAATGTTTCTTCATCCCTGTTGCAATCTAGCTCATGGTGTGTCTCAATCAACAAAAATATGGTTAAACAGAATAAACAGAAATGTTCCTTGTGGACGTGAAACCTTCACGCAGACGTGGCTGTTTGTTATTTCGTCAGTTTACAAATGTCCGTCATGTATTTGGTCTCACTCGACCCGGGTCAAAGCCTGTTGACCCACATCCTGAGGTGGTTGCAGCAACCCGGGTCAACATAGGTATGTGGTTTCACAATAAGCGGAATTGTGACCTGGGTAGCCAGAACACAGGTCGGAGTGCCAGTGTGAAAGGGGCTTACTATATCCAGCCCATGGTATAACAGTTACATTTAGAGCCCAGTGTTTTTCGCAAATATGAAATAGCATGAAATAAAACTAAAAGCAACATATAAAATGAAAAATCAGCAGTCGTAGTTGTCAAGGCTGAGCCATTACCATAGACACAGTCTGAAGGGAAACCGAAGCTCTGACTAGCATTTGCGCAGATGTAAGTCGTTTGGGAAGATATCGTCATTAGCATTATCTGTTCATTTTCCTTTTGGGGAAAATATGGCTTGTTTGCTTATATTTTGTATTAGTATGCTAATTCTTTGTTTTATTTCAAGTGGTTCATACTTTGCACTGCAGCAAATGCTGTTTTGATTTTGAATGAATGAATCTGCTTTAATTACTGTTTAAATACTGAGAAACCCCAAGCTTGTTATATACTGGAGTCCTGCTTCTGTGCAATGGGATAGAAATACAATTCTTATCTTATTTTTATTTATTTATTTATTTTAATGGATAGATTGCTACATGTGCAATTATTATGACAGCCTCACAACAGTTGGGTACTGTATATATAATCTTATTGTATTTTTATACAGTATTTATTGTAAATAGGCAGTAATTAATAAGAGAGGGGGAATGTCCGTTACCTTTACAGCCGCTAATGAGAAATTATGGTAACTAGATTGTTGCAGTTAAGCAAATTAGAGTCGCCTCGTTCTTGATTTTTCTTCTTTTTCGTCAGTAAGGGCTGGAGATCATGTGTATGTTATTGAGAGGCTAAAACCTTTATCTTATTAATTTCAATTGCACGTTATTACAATGCTTTAACACCAAGTACCAAAGTACAGAAACATTTTTCTGAATTTCTGAAGTTTAATGAGTCCTAAAAGTTCTGTAATGTGTGAAAGTTGTACTGATTTGTATTCTTAGAATTTCAAAGTTTGGTATATGGTATGTTTAATTACAGTATTTCATTACCTTAACTGTAGGTGTTAAAGTTTTACTGAATTGCATTAATTTATTGATTTGTAAAGCTTTGTAATTTTGTATGATTCATGTGATAGAATAGGTTACTAGCTGTATATGATCATCAGTAGGTACTTGTGTATGTTAACTTTACCCTAGACATTATTAAAGGTACAGCAATTGTTATTAATACCTGTTCGATTATCCATGCAAATTGATTATACAAACTAGTATCAGTCCCAATTAGTTCAGATGAGATTCTGGGATCAATAAGCTACTAACAACTAAACGAGCAAGATGGGCTGAATGGCTTCCTCTCCTTTGTCAACTTTCTCGTGTTCTTTGGATACTGGAAATTCGTAATAAATATTTTTAAAAAAACAATAAAAAAGGGAAGTTCCCAGTCAACAATTTTCTATGGTGCCAGTTAACAGACTTGAACTGACTTGTCAGGCAAGCCATAGTAAGACATCAAAACTCAATTCAATTCAAAGTTTTAAAGTGTAGTTTCTGTTCTGTAAAGTTACTGTCCTGGGTGTCTATCATCCTGCTCATCATGTACAAAAGTGCACACATGCAGTAAAATATGTATGCTGACCCATCACTGAAAAACAAGATTTCTGGCCGACCAGTCTGAACCCATGGAAAAGCGTTGAATTGCAGGACTGTCCTGGAGGCAACACTTCCCCCCCAGCCATTCAGCCATCATGCACATCAGCAGTAAGCACTGCCTGGAAAATGGTGTTCAGCTTTGTGTGATTTAACTCCCCCAATCACCAGTTCTATTGGAACATCAAGCTGATTTCCATTTTTAGATGGTACGGTGTTGGTATCATAGTTATATAATACTGTAGTATGTCATTGATCTACCTCTCCTACAATGCACTGTATTCACCTTACCTACGCACCACATTACTGGATCCTCAGCTGATGCACTATCAATATGTCATTGTAAATAAAACTCGTAACCCTAAATTGTTGCATCCTACTTCATATTGTACTTTAGTAGTTTTATTTACACTTAGTGTAAATTATACTGTATTTAAACATACACTTTGAATTGTAACCCTGTACTGCCTTGTAACACCTGCAAGTCATTTGGATAAATGTGTGTTCCAAATGAACAAACAAATAAATTCATTCATAAATAGTCCCAGGAGGAGTGAACTTCCTTAATCAGCCACAAACTGTTTGCATTTTTAACACTTGCAAACAAATACCTTATTTTTTACTGGCTAATGCGTTCTTGACATTGCTAAGGAAAAAAAAAAAGACAAGAAAAAATGTTGATTAAACACATAACTTTAACAGACTTCGCATTTAAGGTGTCTCAGAAGTGAACCCTATGTGTAATACATTCCCCACAACGAGCAGCAGTCAGGAAGGAGATGGGCAGGTGCAGGAATAACTACATGTACTGTTGAAAAATAAACAAACTGTGGCCCATTAACTGTAAATGACTTAATCTTGTAAATAAGGAGTCTGTTGACAAGACTATCACCACCCCCCTGCAACCAATTTCCAAGCCAGGAAGCTGTGCCCCATTATGTAAAGTTCAAGTCAGACTCCAGATTGCAGCCTGGCATCCAGGCCCAGACAAATAGAGCAACTGAAGAATTAACTTGTTTAATGCCAGAGATCTGGCTTCTATTCCACATTTCATCTGATTTAGGGGACAATGGAACCGCTTTGTTAGCTTTTGATTCTAAGGTTAAAATTCAAACACCATCTTCGTTTGAAGGTACTTTTTTGTTTGGTTTTTGAGGGTGTTTTAATTCTTCTTTACAGATTTTAATGAAATGGACTAGCGCCAAGAACAAAGAATTGTAAACAGCAGCAGAAACCATCGCTAGGTGCTCAGCTTTACACAGCACTGCATCATAGGACCACCCGGTCACTACTGATAAGCAGGGCTTTCCAAACAAAACTGTAGAATAAAATACATTTCAAGATTTATGGCAGTCACCCAATTATTTGCAGTGGAACTGGAACTATTTTTAAAGAGGGGGTGCTGAAAGCCATTGAACAAAACTGTAACCCCGTATATGATGGAAGCCATGCAAAGCCAGGGGGTGTTACCACACCCCCAGCACCCCTAGTTCCAGCGCCCTTGATTATTTGTGAAAAGCAGTTGCCAAAACCCTACGGAACTAATCAATTTGCCCAGTCCTTTAAAAAGTTGTTTCTATCTAGCAACCCAGTCACTGTTTCTAAAACACCTGAAGTTCTGCCGTACCAGTATGCCAAGAGAAAGGATGTCAGCGTAAGATATTACATACTCCCGAGAGCATTGTGCAAGCTTAGTTCAGAGTTGATCAGGACTGTGAGAAGGCGGCGGCTGATGTAGCCGATCCTGCTCAGCAGAGAAGAGGCAGTGTGCATATTCACCATCTACTGAACTTTGTGTTTCAGTAATATTCCAAACCTGACTAAATAACATTCCCCAACAGAAAGCCAAGGAGGTGCTCTCTTCTTGCACATCAAAAGACAGCTTAACAGGCTCTGACCCCGCCCCCTTCCATTTGTTTAAACTCTTCCAACAACATACACACTTGTAACACAGCTGGACAAGCACAGTGCAAACACAGATGGCTCAGGCTCTGGTTGAATAAAAGAATTGTCTTATAACTGAATAAATTGTGCCCATAGGAGGTGGGAAAAGGGCATTTGGGGTAGAGGTAAATGGTCCAGAGGCTACACCTGTGCAATCAAGTAATGGATCTCATCCTTTTAAGACAATCAGACAGTACAAAGCACGCAACAGCCTCAGAAGAATGCAAGACTCAAGAAAACTAGCTAAAAAGAAAACTAAATCCATGTTGTTTCATCTCCTGACAGCACCTTCAAGAACACCCTTGTCTGCAGCAATGAAGTTCCATGAAGTGTGCAACACCACTTTGTTTCTAGTCTTACTGCACTGCTCCAGTAGCTCTTTCACCAGAATACCTAAAAAGAACAGGCCGCATTTAAACCAACATGAACATGACGGCAAATACTGGAGTATTCACACATCATTAATATAACACTTTAATCGCCTATATTTGTTCACATCTAATTATCAATACTTGGCAAAGAATCAGGGTTGGCTGATTTCAATCAAGTAGATTTAAAATCACTTTTTTTTTTTTTTTAAATCATTGGTTTAAATCATTTTTTCTTTTACTACCTATTTTATAGTTTCTCAAGGAAAATACATGAAAAGCATGTTTTAAAAACATTTTATTAACTGGCAGGGTGCCCCGCCCCTGTGGGTATTTTGTGTTTTCTGTTATTTGTATTGTTGTAGTGGTGCACGGAGTGTGGGTTATAAGCACAGGTGATGTAAAGTGGATATTTGTCTTTAGGCACAGGGATTGCACAACCACTTCACATGCAGATTAAAGTGGATATTTGTATGGAGGCACAGGGACTCCACAATTAGTCCATGTGCACACTGTGCCAAGATTCAATTGAGTGACTGATTAGCAAGTGAGTCTCGACACAGCTGTATAAAAGCATGAATGTTTAAGGCACACATGGTTGGGTGTACAGTGAGGAGGTACAGGAGAGAGAGAGAGATTTAAAAACAAAAACAACAATTGCTACTCGTGCTAGAAGCACCAGCACTGTACTTGTTTGGTTTTGTTTCGTGTGTGTTTTATTTGTCGATTTGTTTTGGCCACGCTCCGTTTTGTTTGTTCAGTGTTTGTTCTGGTTTGTTTAAACCTTTTATTTTGTAATAAATGTTTAGCAGCGCCATTCTTAGCCCAGTGCTGTCTGAGTGTCTGTGTATATCTTCCAGGTCTGTGACGTCACCTCACAAGCCATCCTTGCCGCATAACACACAAGCAACATCTTAAACTCTTACCGTCTGTGAACTAAAATGGGTGCCAAAGTCTATATTAAGCCTAAATGAATTTAAATTATTAAGCACTTGTAGTTCTCTTATTAAGTAATTAAGGTGAATACATTTTATCCAGATTTTTATGTTACCTCTGTCTGCTAAGGATCTTTCTGGAACCTATTTACTTTGGATTTAAGAAAAGGAAAAACCAGCTTTGCTGCCTTGTCAATGCCAAGATGATTACACAGCTTTGACTGTACCAGTCCATATGATGAGAACACACACGCCACACCAGCAGAGGAAGCTACTACCAACAAAAGCTGGTACACAGCAGTGAGACTTTCACCATCTACCATGTCTTCATACTTCCACCACTCAGTAGCTGACACACTTTTCATCAACTCCTCTGAACGCTTGAAACGGACGGGACCTGGCTTGACTTCATGATGACTTACTTATGGAAAACTACTAGACAAGAGCAGACTAATTTCACTTTAGTTCTATCCTTCACTTTCATTTTAATCATGTGTCATCAATAGGAGGTGTTTTTCCTGGTAAGGTTTCATGAGGTAAACTTCTCTTTTCAATCGAAAACATCAATACTCTTTTTTCTTTGTCTGGAATAAAGGGAAATTGTTTCAAATATACAAGTCCATCATATCCCAAATGTATTAAAATAAAATAGTTGTACAGGGTTTCTTGAGTTGATGGCAAACTGCCCTCAGGTCACTCACACCTCCCACCAAAGTTTTCAGGGATGCTTGTTGTAAACAACAGAATGAGTGAGGAAAAAAAAATCTAAATCATAATAATTATTTTTAAAAATTAGAGCACCACACCTTCCTAAAGCAATGATAAAGCCTCTTTTTTGTTTGAATTAAAGTTGTGCAGTGGTTACATCGTAGCTCTCCTTACACAGTCCCCAGACTAGGGCTAACTTAGGCAGTTAAAAGTGCTTACCTAAGAGGATTAACAATTTAAACTCATTCCAACAGAAGCATGTTGTCTTTTTCTACGTACTTACCTTTCCTTCATAATTTGTAATCTCTGTAATTGTTGAGAAATGAGGCTCCTTTACAAATATTACTACTGTGAACTACCAAACACATTTGCGCATGAATATAAATTCACTGTAAAGGAATTAAAAGCTGGTTACGACAGCTTCAGTAAAACACGACCCTTGTACTGTTTACCCCTAGAAAACTCAGTAATCTATCTGCTACTCACCACATACATGTACCGCTACAAATCAATAGAGACACACAATACAGTAATAAGGGTTTGTAAAAGGTGCTGACAATGTAGCCGACAGGACACAGGTGTGCATTCAGACACCATCTAGCAGTGAAAAACACCCACCACACCAATTACCCACATTGGAAATGTGTCGCTTGGAGAGAATAGTCAAATATCTGTGAAACACTTCACTGGCTATTCATTTTAGAACTAGAAGGCAGATTCAAGGACAGTAGTTTTGTATTCCAATATCAAATCCAATGAGGCATCCACATCTGCTCGGCATCATGGATCTTAACCTATTACAGTTGTGTTTACAAACAGCACAAGCCCCGGCATGAATAAGAAAGCAAAGACAGTGTCAAAGTTTTCAGAATATTCCCATGCTGTAGTGACGCTGCAAAGTGTCATCACCAGCATTCCACCTAGACGCTATATAAATGAGTGTGTACTTAAAACTTGAAACCTGATTATAAAGCACAGAGCTCATAAACAACAATTAGACCTAGAAACTAGACTCTTGAAACTCTTGCCATAAACTCTTGCCGTCTGATAATGTAATTGAAAGTCCAGAATTGCAGTACTTCACACTGATGACTACCAGTATTTTCATGAAGTCCTTAATATAACAATAATAGTAAAACATCCAAAACAGTATATGCCTTGTGCATGCAGCTTATACACCTAAGGAATAAAAGTCTGTAGCCAAAAGTAATCATTGCAAGTGCAATGGAGACAGTGCCTAATGGTTGCTGTTCAGAAAGGACTTTTTCTAAAACACCATTCAGATTAGACTACAAATCTTCACTCATCTGGCCATCTTAAAATCTGGTTCCCAATAGCCAAACGCTTCACACCCTGCACACAGTTTAAAGAAAAACATAGCTTAAAACATGCAGGAATGGTTTTCCTTGTATCTTTTGTATCTGACTTTGAACAGTATAACCACAGTTCAGGATAAAAAGAGAAATATGTACTCAGTTAGTGGCACTTGTCTCTAGTGGTTATAAAGACCGATGAGCAATATTAAATGTTTGTTATAACAAAAAAGGACATCACTAAAATTACTGAGTGGTTGTGTTGTAGAAATAAAATTGAGCTCACATTCTTTCTCTATTATTGCAACGTTTCTAAACATAACAGAGATAGGAGTTCCAGCAAATGGTCTGGTGATGAGGAATTAGGACTCGTTTCCACTGCCTGGATCTTTATATGGCGTTTTGTTTTAAAGAAACCGGCACTAAAAATACACTGAATCAGACGTGCATTGCAAATAAAAAGGAATCTGGTTAAGGAGATCACAGCCAAACAAACGGACAGGTTTTGTAGCTGTGTTTATCATGAATAAAAAAACAAAGCAATGTTGTCTTGTGTGTCAAAGCAGGGTGAACATTGTTCATTTCAACAAAGCTCTCTGCTTTTCAGTGAATATAATAAAGCTTCAAGAAAAACAAAGAAAATGTGAAAATGCACATCATATGTGTGCTTTACCTATATGAAAGAAAATCAGCCACAGTGGTAATGATTTTCCTGTCGGTTTCTTCTCTACACACACCTCCTGGCTACATGACGACACACTGCCTTTCTAGCCAGTTTGGCTACATCGAGTATGAAATACAAAACCTGACCAGATAGCCACGCTCAGCCTCTTGGGTGAGCAGTGGAAACACTGTTTTGTTGACGTGGGCAGCTGTAGCCGGGAGTGCTAGGCAGTGGAAATGGGGCACTAAACATTTTCATCTGCAGCATGAAACCATTCAGTAAAACTATCCAAACCAGCAGCCAGATATTACACAAAAGGTCAAAGATTGCCTGTAGTCACCACATCTTTTAAAATTTATAATTATTTCACTTACCTCCAATCCAACTTGTGCCAGCCTGCAATCCAATCTGCGGCGGGCAGTCTCAATTTGAAATGGGTTTGATCTCGATCTGCTGCAGATGGGGGGGGGGGGGGGGGGGGGGGGGGGGGAAATCATTGGCAGATGAAGAAGTGGCAACAGATGCACAAAAATGACCCTCTCAAGATTACCCCTTTAGTAACCCAAAAGCATAGCAAGTTTCTAAAACTTATTTTATATTAAAACATGAATCGATTTTCTCAGGGCTCATCACACTATAGATGTCAATTAAACTGGTGTCAGGATTCCCCATTCCATTTTTTTTTTTAACAGCATTGGTACCTTGTTACACAGGATAATTAAATCCTATGTTTGTGTGATCAAATATTCAGAAAATATTAGTGAGAATTTTGGAGAAAAAAAAAAAGACACACCATATTGTATAACTGTATACATAACTGGTCTATTTTCATTACACTCAAGGGCTGATTATAGCATAGAATGCATACAACTGGGTTATTCCATGATAAATTAGGTCAGCTCAACACAGCGCCATCTAAAACTGTAATTCATCTTGTTACATATGGTGTATTTTATTGGGCAACTTTACATTTTAAATTGCAGATCGGCTAGACCAGTGGTTCAGAATGTACAGAGGTTCAAAGTGATTGCAACATTTCATCCCCATTTCTCAGCGTCTGGTGAAAGTCTCTGAATTGAGCCAAAGCCTATCGTCCAAAGTTGTCAGAGTTAGCCTGAGCATCAAAGCTATTGCTTAGAAACAGGAGAAAAGTTAATGACTTTAAAAGTATGATCCTTCATGTCCTGTGTATGTGACACTGACTTCTAGTTCATCTAATTGACAATCTGATTACCTCAGTGGAATAGCAACTATGAAGCTGACATGGAGAAGATAGTCTGGATATTCAATATGCATGCATGCATGCATGCATGCATGCATGCATGCATGCATGCATGCATATATATATATATATATATATATATATATATATATATATATATATATATATATATATATATATATATATAAAAAATATTATAATTTTCTGCTGACAATATCAAATTGTGTCTCTAAAATGGTTATTCTTTAGTTAAAATGTTCAACTTACCTCTGCTTTTTGTCAGGTTGGGAATTTTGGTATTTCCAGGGTCAAACGTCACGGTTAAAGGTCACTGACTTTTAATTTTAATAACTCGATTGACCAAGCAATTTCCAACAAAATGACATCCTACCTATCTCCAATGGAACCTGAGATATAGCATTTTGAATGTCAGTGAATCTGCTCAAAACCTAAAACTGTGACCCTCTAACATCTGAACTGCTGGTCCAAGCAAGCTGCAATTTGTAATTGAGCTTTCCAATTTAAAAAAAAAAATGAAGGAGCTAGCTAGCATTTGTCTGACCTGACTCACGTTTTGATATGGCTAATTTCACTAAACCCTATGGACCACTGAACCTTACCCAGGAAAGCTGGTCCAAGACAAGTGCAATAGGTCTATAAAAGCATCTGTTCTATTTTAACCTCAGAGTTTACTACTGATTATTTAAAGCTCAAAACGCAAAATCATTTTGGCCTCCGACAGATCAGCAGAAACAACAAAATGGGTTTTAGGAAGCAGCCAAATGATATTGCATCTTAACAATGATACTTGATTCTACTGTACCAACAGACCACAGGTCAACAGCTGATTGTTATAATTATTTTTTGTAGAATATATTTCAAAGGCATTACATTTTCATCCACAAATATGAAGTGATAAACTGGAAACTGTTGCAAACATAACTACTGTATAAAATCAAATGCCACAACCAGGATCATCATGATAATACGACAAACATCAGACCTGTAACTGGCCACTGCAGAGCTTATTTCCTTTCAAATGTCAACGCAATTTTACTAACTATTTTAGCATTATCTAACATATGACATTGCATGAATAACATCACGTTTTTTTTTTTTTTTTTTTTTTTTTTTTTCAGCCTGCTTTTACTTGCCAGAAGTTACACGTGTTGATGTGTGTCGTAAAACTGTCCGCTTTTGGTTACGATCCTACAATATCATTAACACAAGCATCTCCCATTCCTGGCTTTAAAAGGAGAGCGCGTTCACATGAATGTATATGTTCTAGTAATACCCTTGTTATATATGTTACCGTCATATGCAACACCTGTCTCAGCTTTTTATAGCATTTCCAAAATATATGGCACTAAAAAGCCTTGGAAATCCTATCTCGCGCTGCATGACATATTCGATTGTATATGGCATTCCAAAAGGATAGAATGCTGTCCATTAAATTAACACTTAAAACAAAAGGTACATTTACTAACCGATTGTTTGCTTCTCCCTTAGTTGTCAATATTTATTCTTCAAGTACTATATCAAGTACTTATCCTGAATTAAATAATTACAAGCGATAGCCACAGCAACCCTCAGGATCTGATCAAATCTTGAAGGCCGCCCAGTCCCTGATTAAAACAACGGCTTCTGTTAATCCATGTTCAGGAAAATGGTAATTACTGCCTCAGAATTTGTTCATTTCAATTCCAGATACAACCTTACTGCTTCCCTGCTGGTAACAATGAAAACAGTCTTTCCTGTTCCTGGTGAATGAAACCTCACGCCACGCATCCAATTACCGAAATATTGGCGGGGTTATTAACCAATGGAGAAAAAGAATAGAGTTGTCGACATTTGTTCTGAATCAATCAGAAGTTTAGGCGTGAGAGGCTGCGACCACCTCTCAACATAACCCAAACGCCGTTCTTCAAACAGCGTGCTAGTCATTTGTGCTGACAGCTGGCGAGTTATTGGCGTTAACCCTGTTTTTGCGTGTGAAACTACTGACGTTCTGTTAGCTGTCCCGCTATTTCAATTAAAAGCCAAAAGATTTGTTTTAGTGTAAACAACATTTATTTAATGGTCAAATATCCAACACGTGTTACTGATTAGTTCACAGATATGCAACGTAACGTTCTTTGAAGCGCAGTTGTTTAGATGTGTTAAGTTTAGTTTGTAAAAAGGCAAACACAAATTTAATGTTACAAAACGTAATAATTCAGTATAAATTAATTCTAATCCTAAACACTCCTGTACTGCCGAGGCTAATGATCTTTCTGAAAGCTTTGCATTTGTGGTTTATGGATGTTCTACAGAAATATTCATCATATAAATATACTCTTCGCTCAGTGTCCCAATACTGAAGTATTCGTGGAATGAACGCAATAGATTATATAATGTCAGCCAATCTCTCAAACACAATTATATTTACCTTAAAATCACTGAAGTGGCAGGAACATGCAAACCAGACACAGGTCTCTTAAAATTGCGGATACATCACTAACAAATCTCACCCCGCAGCGGTGGAACGACCTTCCTATAGGTGTCAGGACTGCCCAGTCCCTAACCACCTTCCGGCGCCTCCTCATGACACACCTCTTCAGACAACACCTGTAAAACTCAACTCTTTACCTTGCAGTTATCTGCTCCCTATTTTACTGTATTTAATGCTACACTTAACTCAGTCTGTAGTATTTTGTATTTCACTTGCACTCGTATCTAACCCTGACGTAACTATCAACACTGTTATCTGCTCTTTAACCGCCCTGATATCAAATCGCA
Source organism: Polyodon spathula (assembly GCF_017654505.1). NCBI lineage: Eukaryota > Metazoa > Chordata > Actinopteri > Acipenseriformes > Polyodontidae > Polyodon > Polyodon spathula. The sequence continues at coordinate 26,215,019 of NC_054541.1, read as the reverse complement.
CTGTATTTTGTATTTGCTCTTATTAGAACTGGAGTCATTGTATTTTGTATCTTGCTCTTAATTGTACTGTAATTATTGCTATGTATTTTTTGTATACAACTGCAAGTCGCCCTGGGTAAGGCCGTCTGCTGAGAAATAAATCAATAATAATTATGCCCTTAATCTTAAAGCACCATTTTTACGTGAACCACCAAGAAGCTTTCAGTCAAGAGTCCACTTGAGCACATTTACTGACTCATGTTTTATATCCTACATAGTTTTTATGTAAGGAAAAGTAGTCCATACTAAAAATGACAGCAAGCTGGGAATTTAAGGTTATCTAATTATCTTTTTATATACAATCATGGGAACAATAACAGTTTACTGTAACATTTTAAGTGAGAAATGTGTTTTAAGCTTTCTTTAACTAACAGAGAACCAACTGGGTATATTATGAACTTGTCCCAAAATAAAGCAGGCACATGAGGTGATGTTCTGTGAAGGAGCTGCACCACACGACATTTCACATGATCAAGTGTGCCATATTTAGGACTTGAGCTGTTCACTTAATTTGTTGGCTGTCAGATCAGTAGAAGCAAAACAGAAAAAAGGGAATAAGAAATCAGTGCGGGGGGGGGGGGGGGGGGGGGGGGGGGGGGGGTTAGTTAGTTGTGAGTGGAAGTTAAACCATAGAATATGTAGGCAGAACATGCGATACACCTGAATTACCCTTATAAAAGTTTGCCATAGTTAAACCATGCCAAAGTGTAATAAAGCATCTTGAAAGCATGGTAATGCATACGTAAGCAATGTAAAGAATAGCAAGTTATGGTAAGCATAGTAATAAATATGGCAAACCCAGGTAAACTATGGGAACATTTATAGTAAATGGTAAAACTGCAACAATAAACAATACCGTGGTAAACTTTTATAAGGGTAGGGTAAGCAGAGTATGTAACAACTAAGCATAATAACCTACTTTTACTTTAGTGTTGTGGTTAAGTGTGAACTTCATAGTGTTTATTAAAACAGCTGTTGGCATTGGTAGCACTTTTTGTAAGTGTCCAATATGTACAGTTGATGTTTTTTTTAGTTCTCATATCGCTTATTTATCAACCATTTATTTGTGAATGAATTTGAAATGATTAACCTGATATTTTTAATTCAGATGAGTCATTACTATAAGCAGGAACTATGCATTTGAATATTAAGTCGTTAGAGCCAGGGTCCCAGACTGGAAAAATGGAAAATGGAACTTTCCCGACTCTGGGTCTCCACAAAAACTTAATTTTATTTACTTAGGGCCCTGTTCCCTATGCTCCATTTACACGCTGCAAGAAGGGCTTATACACCCTCTGAAAGCCCTTTTAGCACATGAATAGTGTGTAAACCAAGGGAGAATAGGTCCTTTAATGATCATGTTCATCTGTAGTATGGCTCATGGTATGTTGAGTCAATGAGTCTCCAAATCCAGTAACCTTGTTAATAGAAACCTTGTTGCATTGTATAATTCCGTAATGATTAGGCACCCAAAAGGAGTCCAGGAAGAGACTAGATAGGTCAGGCCCCTGTCCAGGTTTCAGGAGCCTGGTAAGACCCGCTGTTTAAGTTCAGCAGGTGAAAAGAGGTGACCTGCTTGATGGGGGAAATGGTGGTTAATCTCAGAGATTGGTAGTTGGTTTCAGGGGTGAGGTGATATTTAAATTGTTCACATCAAATTTGAGAGAAAAACAGTGGTAAAATAGTTGGACACTAAATGAAAAAAAATGCATATTCTAAGGATAAATGGAAGGGAAACATCACAAAGCAACATTTAGAGGAGCTTGGGACTCTTACATTTTCTGATGCAATGAACTGCCACACCTGCTAACAACTAAGCAACAATCCTTCCTTTCAAAACTTTTGTGTAAACAGTCTTGTCTTTACAGAGCTCATGGCATTTCCTTTTTGGGATCGTTTAGCACCCTAGGACTCAACGGCTCAACTGCTGATGATGTCAATGTCTGGTAAACTTAATCATCTGGGCTTTTGAATTTTAAGTTTTTACTCTAGGCTACTTCACAGAATGACAGAATAACCAGTTGATCTTTACATTATTATTCTTAGCAAGTTAGGGTGTAATTTTTCACTACTGTTCAATGTTGTTTTCAAAAGATACGTTTTTTCAGGTTTTGTACAAATCAGGCTAACCACTTTCTTGGTAGCTTTACATAATGTTCAGTAAGATTCAGTCTGCAAGTATGTTTTTCCAACATGCCTCTTGAGAATTCCTAAAACCTGCCATGTCAGAGGATAAGATAACAGTTTAAAATTAGAGATAATTGGGCTATGCTTTCACAACCTGGAGGCTAGGGCATTTGGATTTATGCAACACACTGTATTTTTTTCAAATATTATAAAGTAAATTAGGGTTAATTTAAAATATTGTCTGGTCATATCTTGACAGTTCAGTACTTCTTCCAAGAATAGTCTGAGATATAATAGGCTCTTGTATTATTAATATTCACTTTATTATTAAATCAGAAAATTCTGAATTCATCAAAGATAAATGCAAAGTGAGTGCTAATAAGCCAAGAGATAAACCACTGCATTTCACCTCAAACACTTAAGCCCTGAATTTTTTATTTTCTTTTCAGTATTTTACTAAATCACTTAGTGTTAAGACTGCCTTGTGACTGGGACTCACCTACCATAGTTGCCTTGTGAGCTATGGACTTTTCCTTAATCCTGTGTGAAATGCAAATGAAAAACAAATAAACAAACAGGAGTGTCCTCAAAGGCCAGCTTCCTGAGCAATTGCCAAAACAGGTAATCGCTGTTATAGTGCAAGCAAGAAGATAATTAGTCAGTGTTTGCAGGTAGATTCTGGGCTGTACAACAGTGTTGGATATAGCAAGGAAGCAAGACAGCAAGTATTATGCTTTGGGACAGAGCACTGGACAGGATAGGAAATAAACACACACCCACTCCAAACAGCATTCTTATTCAGATTGATCATTTAGACAACACATGGAGAAGAACCAGAGAGGGGTTAAAAACAATGGACCAACTAACATGGAATTAAAGTATCTATTCGCCCATAACACAATTCAATACTCAAAACATTAGTTAACCAGTAAACACTCCCTTCCTAAACAGATCTCTTTATTACCTCACACCCACTGCTTCTTTCAGGAACTCACCAAAAATAGCTAAACCACAAGTTCATCCTTTGTTGAGAAATTGTTTAGCGCTTGGATCTCTCCCTTTTTCTAAATTTCTTTGTGACCTCTGGCTGATTTCAGTGGATTTACAAAATTTGCTACCAGAATACAATTGTATTTTGTTATTTCATCCACTTACTGTTATCAATCTTTATTATAATAAAGCAAATTCTGACAATTGGCTTAACCCCCAAACCTTTATTGTCTTTCACTGACACATACTTTAATATTGTATCTAGACTTTACTCTTTTGAAAATGCACAAACATTTCTGTGCTTTTAGGGTTACAGTGTATCTTTAACAAGACATCGGCCAAGTTTATTTAAAAAAAACAAAAAAAAAAAAAAACATGTATATCGCAATACAAATAAACAGTTTCAAATGTTTAAATTCACTTTGAATATATTCACTCCTCTTCTCACACAGACTCCATTATGTATTTCAAAATGTATTATGTTTAAACAGACTCATATTAAAGACTTGGAGGGAACAATTTAGTAACTATATGTGATTGCACTGTTAAAGGCACCAAGGTAAAAAGAAAAACCTTTGGACTTTCTGCCTGTAAAACATCACAATGACAATACCATGGTCACTTAATAATGAAAAGCATATAACGCCTTCAAATGCTCCAGCTAGGACGAGTTACATTCCTGTCGTCACGTATGAATGCACAGCCTATTTATAAAATAACAAATAGTGATTGGCAGACTATACCCAAAGGAAAACCTGTAAACTCTCCACTCCAACTTCACCATGTTGAAGAGTCTTAAACAAAAACTACACAAAACTAATTCTAGCTTGCACTGTTAATGGATGAAGCCCACAAGGTCTGCTTGCTCCTTTACTTTTTTCTGTAGCCAAGTGCTGCCCTCTGATGTTAAGACTCAGGAACTTGCTGGCTGGGTGCTCCACTCCTGGTCCGGAGTTGGGATTGAGCTATATCTGCCAAGGCACTCTGTATCTTCTCCAGCAGCATGTCTCCTCGATAAACCACCTCCTCAAGACGGGATGCAGCCTCGTGGTTCTCCTCCTCCAACTGGCGCAAGCTTGCAGCCTGAAAGAAACAAAAATACAAACAATTGAGCATTCAGAAATTTCCTGTTGTCAACAGAGTGTTGAGTTTGTTTGATTATAAGTAGGTTTTACTGTGCAGTCAATGTTTAGAGAATGCCAATATTATATTTCAGGCTTATAATAAAACTTCAATGCATGCTGAACGGTGTCTTTAGTTAAAAGCATGCAAATGTCACATGTTAGATATTTTTAATGAATGACTGGTATATTGAAAATCATTAAATTCAGCATTTCTTAGATTAATTATACCACTTAAGTGGATGTGTATCAGGAGAACATTTTGAGAGAACTTGCACCAAACTGAGTTGCACTAAACTGCTGATGAGTCAGTTAGAGTCGTTTATCAGTGATTATCTAGGCAACGACAACAATGACTAACTGGTGTCAGGAGCAGAACGTTATCACTGCAGACGATTTTCCACCCGCTTTCAGAAATGTGTTACATAAAGTAACATAATCTTTTCAGTCACTTAAAACTGCTACTCTAAAATTAACTGCCTTTTTGTGGTTATCAATCACTAGATATTAAGGTTTAGCTTAAATGTTAACCAAGTGCAAGCATGTTCTAAAACTTTCATTCTGCTACAAACATCAATTACACTATGTAACACAATTTTTGTTCCTGGGTAGTAAGTGTTATTTCCTAATTGCTTATGCCTCAAAAGTACAGAAAATGGCTATTATTCCCCACAAACTTTGTTTTTGTGACCAGGACAGTGATATTTCAAAATATCACTATTTCCGGGCAAATGTGTGTCTTTTCGTTCACATAAAGTCAGAAAAAAACAACATATGAATCCAAATTAACATGCATTTATACTAGAGTAATACAAAAATGACTACAAAATATTTAGAAGTGAGTAGTTTTTCGAGATTTACGATTATACTGTAAATAAAGTAAATACTGTATAATCGTAAATCTCGAAAAACTACTCACTTCTAAATCTTTACACAGTGTTATTTATCTCACCAAGTTACTTTTACTACATCAAGTGGCCACAAGACGGCAACATAGTACATTTTTCCTTTTTCCTACAAGCATTTCAAACAATGAATAAACATGACATTTATGATACAGTTTACCAAACCGATCTCTCTTTACATGTACATACTCTAAGCTCCAGGGTCTAAACTTCAGTTTATTTCTAGTATGTTACCTTATCAGCTTCCTGTAGATAAAATGTAAGCATTAATGACAGATTTACCAACAACTAGGTCTATATATAAATAATAATAATAAAAAAAACTCAAAAAAATGTAGTAATCTTCTGACTTTAGATCACAAAAAGTGTATTTATATATATATATATATATATATATATATATATATATAGATATATATATATATATAATATAAAAACACAAAAATGGACTTACACTAAAAGGTAAGGTTGCCACCTTGATCACCTTAAATTCAGCGCTTGCAAATGCAATGGATACAAATGGATAGATCATCATTATACTTTTATATACTGCATTCACAGACGGTTTCTAAAAATAAATGTGTGTGAATTTTGTTGTCATTTATATAACTTATGTGCTTTATAACATGTCTGAGGTTTCACTGCAAAGCTTTATGACATATATACAGGTAGATAGTAAAAAACACAACAGATGTTGTGGAGCAACTATATTATTTCTCTGCATTCAAGAGCTGGCATCTCCAAATTAACTTGTAAGAAATGTTGGACTGAGACGGAGAAAAAATCACTTGCATTGTCCAAATATTATGGCTTTATTCAATGAATAAAAAGAAAATTAGCTACATGTCATTTTAGTGAGAATGAAAGACTGTTAAAATTAGGCAATGCATAAAGGAAATGGCAGTTACAGCAAGTGTTCACACTTTTAAACGGCACACAACCGCATACCAGTGAAGTATGAAGAACATGAATAAAAATGACATAGGCGAATGTGCAACATGCACTAAATGAACAGCTCACAAGCAAGTGCTGTATAAGGCAATGAATAAGGCAACTAAAACACTGCTTTGTTGTACGTGCTTCTATTTGTAACTCACAATATTTAACATACTGATGCCCCAGTGTGCAAATGTAGAAATAAGTCATTGTTGTGGATATCAAACTGTTTGTTAGGAAGGACAACTTCAAATCAAATCTTTCAGCTATGCTAAATCCACACTGCCCTAAAGAGCAATTACATTCTCGAAAACAGTTGTGGATAAGCATCTAAATCACACAATATAATAATCCATGAAGGGCTTAAAGCTATCCAGCAATGATGAAAATATTTAGAGTAAGTTATTTCATATCAAATCAGGAAGCAAAAATAAATAAATAAACAGACCTACTCTTTTCATGACTTGTTAGCATATAGCCGGAAGTTTATAAATTCAGTACTTTACATTTGTAGATATGCAATATTAAAACAGTGTCAGTGTGTCTTACAAGGTACCTGCAATGCTGCAGTAGACTCCTCGCTAGGCAGTGAATCAATCAGCACATCAACGTCTTTTGCAGTCCGTGCTATCAAGGCGGCAAAAAGCTGGGCGTATTCTGAAAGTGTTGATAGGTATAAATATAAAAAAAAATACAGTTTAATCTGCAAATAATTTTTAAAAAAGTTTCCTAACTTTCTTGGTATAACAGAATAAAAATGCAAACATGCTTCACCAAGTATCCTATAAAAGCATAAGAAATCTCAAATTAGAGTTATAAACACGCTTGCCATGGAAAGTTAACTAGGTTGCCAGACTGGGTGTACTGGAATGTATTTAGTTTTATTACTATAATAATTACTGTATTATTAGAAGGCTTACCACCCCCCACCCCCCCAAAATAAAGTTTGACACGTGCCCCGTTCCCCACCCTACCTTTTAGAACCACTGACATGTTGGTTTTGCCAGCGTTGGGCCAGAAAGTGGTACATCGTAATAATGTAGTAGGCGTACTAACAGTAACACTTGACCCATGTAACGTGTGAAAATGATATGCTGTCCATTCTGTGATTGACTACTGCACAATTCACTATGAACAAGGCCAACTGTAGTTCACCCACCAAATCGTATATGTTTACAATTACTGATAACCATTTTTGGTTGTTAATCAGTTAACATCTCATACATTTGCTGAATTGTGAACAAATATGTTAAAAAATAACTGTAAGGGCCAAACTCAGTACTCCTTTCAGGTAGGCGTTGTCCTTGTTTTCTGAGCAAAAATTATTTACATGGTGTACCACTGTTTAACGGGTACCACAAAATAACACATGTTCCTCATAGTTTCTGTTGGTGGAAATAAAGGTTACTATGCTTAGGGTAAGGCACCTTCTCCAAAAAAAAAAACAGAGCAGCAGACCCAATGCTTGTTGAAAGCGATGCCTACTATTGCATTTTAATTAACTGTATCACACACAAAGTGTGCCAACACACACTTACCTTCTGTTGGATTGGAGGGCTGGTCTTTGTTTATAGCAGTTTGAATGTTGCTGAATGAAGCTGGTGGTGCACACTGCTGGAGGACACCAATTGCATTGCAAAACTGATCTGCAAGCTGTCGGGAAACGCATAGGAAGTATTATATGAAAATAACACAATCAACATTTTATATAGTCTTTAAATGAACAGGTCTATGTATACTGGACTGAACACTGAACTTGAGTGATTCGGCATATCTGAGCACAACATCATATTTTTGTTTTAGTTCAAAAACGTATATGCACTGTTCGATTTTGTTCTAAATTATTTTTTATTTCACTATTATGAGTGTGGATGGTATTTAGTTAATTTGAAAAATACATACAAATATAAATTCCATAATAAATGTTGCCTTTCCTGTATTAATTTAATTAAGACCATTGGGGAGGGGGAAACAAAAGAAAAAAAACGTGTAATATCCCTAGCAACAAACTACAGACGGAAAGTAACAAAGGGATAGAGTCTGTGCTTTACAGATTCAATCCCTTCTCCTTGGTGTATATGAAACGACTATCTTTACCGTTCTGTTAAGTATCCCTGGTGTATATTATTACACAAATAAACAGACAATCTTACTGAATTAACAGCATCCTGCAACTGCGTTAATCTATCCGCCATGTTTGCGACTACTCTTTAGCAATTCGTCTTCTCATTGGAGGAAGGAACAAATAGCCTTAACCAATGGAAAACACTAATGTTCACTGTAGCCACTGTACTCAAAAACATGGTTAGTTTTGAGTCGCTGTTAGTGTGTTTAACACGAGTGCAATAAAGTAGGTTGATATTCACCTAAAATCTATTCTTTCTAGAAAGAAACTGCCGTAATGAAATGTAATTTATTGGCTACAGACTGTTCCCTAATTTTGAGGCTGGATCGGAGAGGTATTCTGTCCTGGCCTGTTGTTTATAACACCATATAAAAAGTTGCAGAGTAGGCTTTCATGATTGCAAAACTTTTAATTTATTTATTTATTTTATTACATGTGCACTTGGCTACAATAATGTAACAAAACAAGTTTTCCACAAACTAAAGTAAAAGCAACACATTACTCGCCAATGTAACACAAACGTATCATTGCTCAATTTACTTGCTTAGTAAAACATTATCAAAATTCGGTCAGAAAAGGGCGGAAGTGGAGGCTTTGGTATGACAGTTTGCGCAGAGAGAGAGAGAAGTATATTGGTAGTGAGACTGCGCAATAGCACAACAATTGAGTTTTAATTGTGAGCGTGTAGTCTGCAGTACTGGTGTTAAGTCTGTAACGTGATCAGGTCTACCGTAACCATATCAGATAAGAAAATGATTTTATTTTATTTTACCAATGCAATTATGCAAGTGAAGGAAAAGCAATCGGGCCTTAGGAAAAGTATTCATCTGTTGAACAATTTTATCCTAATGTCTATTGTTGTCTCTTGGGATGGAGTAATGGCACAGAATGTTCCAGGTAAGAACTGTGAACCGATTAAAAGGCTACTGCCAGTAGACTTTCTTTTCAAGTGGTCTCAAGTTTTGTTAATTTTTTAAATTAATAACTATACTGCATTAACATGTTTTGTACTTGCGGAGGAAACATATAAACTCATGTAGATTTAATCAAAATAAGTATTTTTAGACGCACACACGATGAACATACCGTTCCTCTATTACACGTTTCCCTTTTTTAAACTTTAGTAATCAAATCAAAATAGTGAATCCTGAATACATTTTAAACATACATTAGCAAAAGTTATAGTTGAGAAATTTATAGTTTTTTTTTTCTTTCATTTCTGGATTTTTGTTATAGTTTTAGATTTATTTATAATCCAGGATTGTTGTTAACTTGTTTGAATCAACTGCTAAATCTCAATGGAGTCAGTTTATTACTCACCTGCAATGATCAGTTCCCTTTACTCAAACTGATGTTTTTCATTGCCGTTTAAATAATAATAATAATACTTTTAAAATGCTGTCTTATTAATAACTTGGAATTGCCTAAATAAATCGAAACATTCACTGAGTAACGGTTATATCCAGGTGTGAAAAAAAGTAATCAAACGTGTTACTTGAGTAAAAGTACTGTTAACTGGAAAAAATGTAATTAAGTAAAAGTCAAAGTATCCTTCTAAAAAACTACTTGAATAAAAGTACAAAAGTATCAGAAGTAGAAAGTAGCCGCCCTTAAATTCTACCCATGGAAATCTGCTGTTGCCCGGAGTTACACACCAAGTGTATTTATCAGGGAGCACTACTATTTTACACACTCCTATACTAATATACATTGAAATCTCAAGTCAGGCATTTAAATTTTAGTCACAACCTTTATCCGTAAATAAAACACGATTCATGAAACAATTCCAGGATCAAATGTGAAATTCTGTTTTGAAACTGCTTTGACTCCCGTTACTCTTCTAAACTACTAAATGCATCCTCTGCAGCTAAACAAGAGGGACCACAATAAACACAGATGAGTCAAATTACTCAAAAGCAGTGGGTGCGTTCAGAGATCATTATGCGCAGATTCTGTGCATAATCTGACCAATTAATTAGCTAATGATCGTCTAAGAATTGGTTAGATTCTGGGTTGGATTTGTTTGGTATTTTAAAAATCAAAACGATCCCTGGTTGGACATCAACATACTATGCCAGTGATGGCGAACCTTTTGTAGCTGGATTGCCCGAAGATAGATATATATTAGTCTGTGTGTATCACTAAGTGCCAATGATTGAGAGGATGTAAAACGTTATATAGGATAAACGTTAACTTTTTAAAACAATATATACATTATTTTTTTTCTAATCGTTTTTATTGAGCACATAACAACAAAACAAAGTTTTAATATTGCAGTATTGCTACTCTAAATATATGAATCACATTTCATCACGTTTTAGAATTTTAATGCTAAACTACATTAAAAGAAGCAATCACAATTAGGGTGACCACCTTTTCAGAACGCAAAAACGGAACACCTGCCACTTTTGTAAAGTTTGTGTGTGTGTGTTATGTATTTACATATTTAATAACAGTATCTCAAAATTAAATATAAACTTTGAATGCTTCTTAATATCGTTTTAACCCCAGTTTCCAATGCTAAAATATTTCCTATACAATGTATAAAAAAATAAACACGTGTTGAATAATGACATTTGCACTTCTCCTAATCCAGGTGTATAGCCTAACAACCTAACCCATTACTCTCTGAATTTGCACAGGTGTTTACGTTTTTCTATGGTGGAGTAGGCCTAGACAGTGTCACTTCAACTTTTAGTCAGCCATTTCACATAAACGAAGAAAGGACTGAAATTAAAATATTCTACATATTATATTTGTTGCTGTCACCAAATGTATGTTTGTATGTATGTTTGCTGTCACCAAAGCAGATCAGTGTCAGGCTGTTGGGGAAGATGTGCTGTGAGTGTAAAAAGTCATATGATAGTGGGACTGTATAGTTTTATGTCTTGGATTGGCTGTCCAGTGTGTCAGTCATTCTGGGGCTGTGTAGGCATTGCAAAATGGCAGGGGCGAGGCTTTGCGCTAAGCAGATGCTACGGTTTGACTGTGGCGCTAAATCTGTTGATTGCGCTGCCTGAAGAGCTGGACTTACTTTCTTTTAAATATATTGCATCGCCGCCTTTGCAGTAAAATACACGACCTACATTGTGTGCCTGAAGCGCCTGCAATTTGACATGTAGAAGGTTGTTACATTGTATAATATAACTGAAAATTAAAAGCAAACAAAATGCAGGCAAACTTACTTCTTTGACAAACGAAGATGCCATGACAGTGCCATTTTGTTTGGTTTCTATTGCCATGATAACGATCTGTTGATGGACAGGTTTGAAAGTTGTACTCACATGATCCCTTTGGATGTGTGAAAGGGTTATGACGTTATAGTACCGACATAGATTGCACAGTTCTGTGCTCTTCGAATGGGTATTAAAAAAAATAAAATCAATGTCTCGATGCTTCAGTAGCGCCATTTGTGTATGAAAGGGTAAGAGGGACAAGACAGGAGCATGATTAACGTGCATTTAAATGAACGCATTAATTGCAGAAATTAACTGTGATTTAATTGACAGACCCTAGTTTGTTTGTTTATTTATTTTACTATGTTGAAGCCATTTTTATTTTCAGATTTTGTATGATAAAACAAATGTAAGTTACATTACACATACATTCTATGATCCTTGTGATTTGTATATCATGCCTTGAAGAACAAACAGTCTTTGTCCAAAGGGGGTCATTATCAAAAACGTTATTAGGTTTTCTGTTGTCTCAGTGAAAACCAATGGGAACACAGATGTTTCCCTGTGCTCAGAGGTGTAAATTGAATTAGTTCAGGACTATAGAAAGTGCTTTAGTACTTGCTCAAACTGGTATTTTAAAAAGTTCTCCTGTACAGGATAGGTTTAGACGGGATATGCATCAGCAGTGTACAAGCTCTGGTGGGTAACAGCATGGTCAGAATATGACACATTGTGATTTTTTTATTTATACAAAAGAATATGTATAAATAAATAGAATTTGCCTGAGTCAGACTAGGACAGGAAAAGTTAAGTCAACTGATGAATCAGATGCTCACAAATGTAATTGAGTAATCTTTGGTTTATGAGTCACATGTTGTATTTGAAACTCTATGCTGATGAAACAAAACCGATAACATATTTGATTGCTGGAGCATGAAATCAATTTAGCTTACGTAAGTTTTCCTTTTGTAGACTGTATTTCGTGCTTCTATGTAACTGCTGGCATATACAGTGTAGAAAAGTTTGTGTTTTATTAGATTTTATTCATTATGAATGAAAAGCATGTTGTGTAATTTTCAAATAAACCAAGAATATTAACTTCTATGTTAAATGAATGCTGCCCAAGGTGTTAAAGTCCATTTCCTTGCATCTTACCGGTACAAGCAATATTAAGGTCTTCTTTTTTTCAATTCTTTTGTTGCTGTGCTGTGTATTTTATACTTCAGTTTGAAACGTGTAATTTAGCTATTTCAAAGACAGTCTTCTAGATTAAACATTTTTTTGCTTCTTCCTAATACTTAATGTGTTGTATTTCAGACCCACTCCAATTGCAATAACTTTTACAACAGTGACTAAACAGTAACAGATTAGTACCATAGCTTGAATTTGACCAAATCATTGAACATGTCTACAAAAATAGTCAAGCTAAAATAAATGGATCAGGCATATTAAGGCATGGTTTTAAAAAGAAAACAGTACACACTAAAGATTTATTTCAGCAGCAAACCGAGCAGTCAACACATTCCTTGAATAGTTTGAATGAGATCATTCCTGTTTTTTTATTTTTGTATTTATTTTTTTAAATATAAACACATCAGCTAATAATACATGTTGGTCTGTTGGTTACAGCTGATAAGAGACTCAAGTGCAATGCACATCTATGGCCAAAAGTTTAGCATCACCTAGAATTGTAGGATTGAGACCTAATTAAAAAAAAGAAAAACTGTAAGAACATAATTTAGATATTTTATTTAACAACATGTAATCAAAGAAACTACAAAATGATATTGCAGAAGTCTACCGTAAGACATACTAGTAGTGTTTCATGTTAGAGTTGTAGGTTTTTAAGTATATGGAAAACTACAAAGTGGTATGTAATTCAGTATGTTAATATAACATTATTTAGCAGGTTTCATTTGACTTTATGAAGCAAAACTTGTTAATTCAATAGGGTGATGCAAAATGTTTGGCCATAGCTGTAAACACTTATGTTGTCTTAATGTTGTAATTACTTTTGTTTCCTGGATTTACATCTTGCCGGTTTAGGCGCTTTATGGGAATTAACTGTTGCACCCCAGGTAAACTGATGGTAATCCAGTAAATTATAGTTGTACCAAGGAAAGGTTCATAGAGTAGAAGAGGTTATGAAACTGATGCTATTGTGGCTCAAACCAGAAACTGTAATAAGCAATTTGAGGAAGACAACATGGCAGTCATAGGAATGCTGTTTCATAACATTGTCTACTAGGGCTGCAACGAAGGGTATATTTTGACCTTTGAAGGTTTGGAACTCATTACCAAAGGAAGGCTGAACCTTCGGTGGTACTAATTTGCATAATTTACTGGTGACCTCACCATAGCTACTAGTTTATATTTGATTGAAAATCCTATTATTTTACAGGTAATCCATATAAATGGAATAAAACATTCACATGTAGTTTAAAATACGTTGTATAGAACAGTAATAAATACATGTTTATGTACACGTAGTTGATGCTGCTTGCAATATACTGTATACAGTAAGCTTACATTGCAGTAGCGCCAATTGCAGTGGACTTAGCAAAACAAAGCTTTAACCATCACTGTTCCAAGCAGGTAATCAGCCAGTCACATTTTACTACTACTAAAAATTAAAATAATAAAAACAATAATAATAGGAACTTACGCTTGTCGAGTGACCTCAGAGATTGGTTGTGCCTTCATGATACATCAACAGTCACTTGCACAGTTTGCATTTAACTTTTTTTTTTTTTTTTTGGTCATCTCGGAATTTAACAAAAAAATGCCAAACAGCAGAGGGGTTTCTGACATTTCTTTTCAATATAGCTTACGCTATACAACACTTTGCTGTCAAGATGATGAATGAAGAAATTAAAGGTTTGCCTCTGGTTAACACAAGCTGAAGGGGGAGGGGTGGACGATGATCAGTCAGTGTTGGCATATATTTTGTATGTTTCAAACATATTCCACCATAGCACTTATCTTGCACTGTCTAGTACACTCAGCATTCAGTACGTATTTTACTGAAGCATTACAACCGCAATAGCCCCCCCCCCCCCCCCCCCCCCCCCCCCCCCCCCCAGTGCTTTTGGATATACCCTGCTCCATACATGGCAACGGCACAATACAGAGTTGCTACACATAACAATTCGGTAGTGGATTTTGATATAACAACAAATCAACGAATTTTGCATGTGAGTGACATTTAATGTGTGATTTATATTATTCGCATATTGTCACACGGTTTCTGTTAACAGAGAAAGAAAAAAGTGTGTGAATGCCATCAGGGTGGCGAACGAACCTTCGAACACAGCCCTATTGTCTACCCACCCTCACCTTGCACTAGAGCGCACCAAACTTACAGAAACTTTAGCCTTCCACATTCCCTTGCAGGTGTTTGACGATTTTCGAGTCCTTGGCAAAAACCTAGGACTGAAAAAGAAAGCATCTTCATGCTACTCGGCTAACGACTGTCATAAGTGCTGTAAGTTTGACTTGGCTTTTGCTTGAACTCTCTCCCTTTCTTTCCAGGCAAGGTTAAGTTTTCACTGGGTCGGTTTCAGAACTTGTCTGTGACACAGAACTTTCCTGTGGAGGCTGTGTTAACCAGAATCCCAGGAGACATCACCCACATCATCTTCCAGTTTCACAGTCAGTACCGCAATGCAACCATTTCCTATGATCAGGTAAAGACAAACACTGTGAAAAACAAGATGGCAGAAGACAAGTGTTGCAGTTTTTAGAACCTGCAAGAAATGGATACTGTATTGATACAGTTACAAAGCCAACAGTTACATTCAAATTAAGAAAGGTATGGATACAGTTGCAGTTACAGCCCACTGGATATGGGAGTTTTAAATAGGGTTTTTCTGTCTAAAACATATACATTTTGCAGTCTATTTGATCTAGGTAACAAAAATAAATAGTTATTTTTTATTCACTTACATTATGCAGTTCAGGTTTCTTTAGTATGTAGCTGTATGCACTAGGGGTTCAACTAGGCTGTATCATTTGGTATGTCAAACGGGTTACAGACTGGTTTGGCATACCAAGTATTGCAAACAGGCAGTTCAGTAATCCCCTCTGTGTGGTAGCTAATACTCTTTTAATACCTAATAAGGAACATTTCACCGAACTGCTGCTTTTTTTAAGACAAGGCTGAAACCCTTATGATGAATTTGCCCACAATAAGTTGTGTATTTTATCTTTTAGAAATGCTAAATGAGTTCCACACATGTTTGGCTCATTATTGACCTTGGGGAGTTCCCAGGATAAATAGGAGATTAAACTGGGAGAAGGTTGTATTACAGTAGTAGCTAGGCTTTAGTTTAGAGGGCAAACTCTAAAGCACTCAAACTATTATATTGCATTGCATTAGAAAATAAGTGTAAATTATGATAAAAGAAATGTATTTCCATGTGCCCTCTCTATCCCCTCGCACACAAAAGAGGCTTGGGTGGTAAAGCTATCTCTTTTTGACAGCAGGTTCAAATCTACCCAAGGTCAGTTAGTATTGAAAGCTTTATGATGTAGAGACATTTGGTGGGCAAGTGTAAATCTTTTTCCAGAACAGGTCATCAAATTTGGCACAGGAGAGGATGGGCCTTTAGGCTGAGCTGCTTTCTCTTACCCTATAAGATGGTGGTCCCTCCAGGGCAGTGTTGAGTAACATTGGTGGTACGGTTTTGATACGCTCATAATGATGTTTCCTGTGCTATAGTTTCACTGGAGAAACAAAAAACTTTGGTTTCCAGCACCATTCACTAAAGATACTAAAATTCACAATAAATACAGTATAAAATCTTGATGGAACAAATATGAAAAACAGCAGAAGACCTTCTGTGTGGATTTTTATTTTGATTGTTCTAAAGGTTGACATAATTGAATCAGGAGGTTTTATATAAATAGATAATGGAGGAGATGTACAAAGAAACTATTCTTTAGAAGTTTTGTAAATTAAACTTTCCCTCTACTGTAAGGAATATCACAAAGAAGATTTGCTCCAGGCACCCAGAAGTGAAAACATGAGATTTCTTGAAGTCAAGAGATAAGGTCTGGAGCAAAAGTCACAAAATCTGGAGTTTAATTATAAAACTAAGCAGTAGTTTGGTCCAGTCAAAGGTGGATTGAATGGGTTTTCCTTAAATAAGTAATCCACCTTGGCTATAAAAATGCATAATTAATGTATTATTTCAACTGAAAAAAACTGAAGGCACCTTCTGCAGTCATCTTGTGTTTTGTTTTCATCTGTCTCCTGAAATTGATTTGAAAGCAATTTTAAGTCAATTGCATTGTCTCATTGCTTGAGAATTTGGAGGATGTGACAAAAGCGCCCGTATGCAAATTAAGCACGGTGACAAACTGCGAGACTCTGGTTTCCAAAACAAAGAAATAAACATTGTAGAGTACAGTGTATGTGGTTTTGTTTTCAACCTAAACAAACAGCATAATGTACTGTATAACAGGAAATTTTTGCTGGGAATTTATTTTGGCTTTATTGGCAGTTTTGATTGGATCGCAATAAATCTTCCACCAATCAGTGTGGCACAGAGTGAGTGATCCTGGCCTCTGACAAACCGGTATGCAGCACTGGTTAAGTGCTGGGCAAGGGAAAGAATGTGTCGGATGCCGAAGTGAATATGAGAATAGCAGTGGGAATGGCATTTGCTTGAAAAAATGAAAAGCAGACTGGACATTTACATCAATGGATTTAGAAAATCTAGAATATATGATGCAATCAGGAAATCCAAGGCAGTGTAAACTGCGCCTGCTACTGTGGTACCTGTATGACTATCCTTCTTTTTTATGTCAAGCAATTTTATGTTATTTTTGTTACAAGAGGTTAAATAAGTATTATAACAGCCAGAGTAGTTTATCCCAGACTTGTTAGAAAGTCTGTATCAAAGGCACATTTGCTTTGGATTGTTATTGTCGATTTGTTGCAGCTACTACTATTAAAACACCCACCGTGCAGGTATTGCAACGTCTCTAAACAATATGCTAAAATAAATTAGTTCAGTACCGTATAAAAAGGAGTTGATTTTTCTAGTGCTTGCTAGTGTGTTAACTAGTTTTAAATATAAAGCATTTTAATTTAATCTTTTATTGTTGAAGTTTTCACATGTGACAATACTGTCCTACAATTGCTAAATTATATTGTGATCATTCCACTGTGTTAAATCAATGAACTAGAGCTACGTTTTAAAACTGAGAGCAGATAGCAAATGCCTGTCATTAGTGTACTGCAGCTACTAATCCTTTCCAATTACTGGTATCTTAAAATTAAGGACTATATAATGGTAATGCTGTAACTCATTTTTAGAAGGCCTTCATTGTTTTTATCCAGGTTGCTGCAGTGACACTGTAGATGCTGTAACGACTTACTGTAAATGATGCTGTTTTAGAAGACAGATTTAATTAAGTAAACATGTATTTGAATGTTTTTTAAATTAAAAGTAGAAATTAAAACTGTGGCATTTTTCTTTGTAAACGTGCTAAGAGTGAAAAACGGCAATTAAAAAAAAAAAGTCAATCTATCAAGGTAGCAAATCCGCCGAATTTAATACCAGCCAAAATGTCCTGTTATATGGTATTATGTAATTTTGTGATGTAGCGATGTGTTATGGTACATTTCTGTGATTTGGGGTGATATGACCATGTATAAGGGAGAACACTGTCATGTCATCTTTGCTGTAAACATCTAGGAGCATATTGACTAATGGGAAAATGTTAACAGCCCGACAATGGCCACAGATCGAGTCGAGATTGAGGTAATTAACTAAATCTTAGTGGCTTAGATGGAAACGGGGCATTAAACTCATTCTAGTTTTGAAGAGAACACACAATAATGACCTAATTTGTATAATTATTGATTTATAGTTTAAGTTTACACAAACTAGACTTGATGTGTGTAATCCAGTCAGTTTTCAACTGCTCACAGGCCCCTACTCCAAACACATCCCTGACAGCCCACGATGCAGGACTGGTTTCCACTCTCCGTCTTCAGCAGAGCTCATTGCAGTGGTACATGGAGTCTCCTGAAGGCAAACCTGTTTCTGGCATGGCAGTCATTCTGCCCTACAAAGCGAGAGGTGCACAATCCAAGAGCATCTGTGTTTATGGGAGATAAGTTTTAGATTTCATAAAAGCATGCTGTTCATTCAGGGATTCAACTAGAAGCAAAACTGCTGGGTTTCCTAGTTATGTTATTACAATTACAGTGGCTTGCGAAAGTATTGACCCCCCCCCTTGGCATTTTTCCTATTTTGTTGCCTTACAACCTGGAATTAAAATTGATTTTTTGGGGGTTTGTATCATTTGATTTACACAACATGCCTACCACTTTGAAGATGCAAAATATTTTTTATTGTGAAACAAACAAGAAATAAGACAAAAAAAAACAGAAAACTTGAGCGTGCATAAGTATTCACCCCCCCCCAAAGTCAATACTTTGTAAAGCCACCTTTTGCAGCAATTACAGCTGCAAGTCTCTTGGGGTATGTATCTATAAGCTTGGCACATCTAGCCACTGGGATTTTTGCCCATTCTTCAAGGCAAAACTGCTCCAGCTCCTTCAAGTTGGATGGGTTCCACTGGTGTACAGCAATCTTTAAGTCATACCACAAATTCTCAATTGGATTGAGGTCTGGGATTTGACTAGGCCATTCCAAGACATTTAAATGTTTCCCCTTAAACCACTCGAGTGTTGCTTTAGCAGTATGCTTAGGGTCATTGTCCTGCTGGAAGGTGAACCTCTGTCCCAGTCTCAAATCTCTGGAAGACTGAAACAGGTTTCCCTCAAGAATTTCCCTGTATTTAGCGCCATCCATCATTCCTTCAATTCTGACCAGTTTCCCAGTCCCTGTCGGTGAAAAACATCTCCACAGCATGATGCTGCCACCACCATGCTTCACTGTGGGGATGGTGTTCTCGGGGTGATGAGAGGTGTTGGGTTTGCGCCAGACATAGCGTTTTCCTTGATTGCCAATAAGCTCAATTTTAGTCTCATCTGACCAGAGTACCTTCTTCCATATGTTTGGGGAGTCTCCCACATGCTTTTTGGCGAACACCAAATGTGTTTGCTTATTTTTTTCTTTAAGCAATGGCTTTTTTCTGGCCACTCTTCCGTAAAGCCCAGCTCCTTGGAGTGTACAGCTTAAAGTGGTCCTATGGACAGATACTCCAATCTCCACTGCGGAGCTTTGCAGCTCCTTCAGGGTTATCTTTGGTCTCTTTGTTGCCTCTCTGATTAATGCCCTCCTTGCCTGGTCCGTGAGTTTTGGTGGGCGGCCCTCTCTTGCCAGGTTTGTTGTGGTGCCATATTCTTTCCATTTTTTAATAATGGCTTTAATGGTGCTCCGTGGGATGTTCAAAGTTTCGGATATTTTTTTATAACCCAACCCTGATCTGTACTTTTCCACAACTTTGTCCCTGACCTGTTTGGAGAGCTCCTTGGTCTCCATGGTGCTGCTTGCTTAGTGGTGTTGCAGACTCTGGGGCCTTTCAGAACAGGTGTATATATACTGAGATCATACGACCGATCATGTGACACTTAGATTGCACACAGGTGGACTTTATTTAACTAATTATGTGACTTCTGAAGGTAATTGGTTGCACCAGATCTTATTTAGAGGCTTAATAGCAAAGGGGGTGAATACATATGCATGCACCACTTTTCCGTTATTTATTTTTTAGAATTTTTTTAAACAAGTTCTTTTTTTCATTTCACTTCAACAATTTGGACTATTTTGTGTATGTCCATTACATGAAATCCAAATAAAAATCCATTTTAATTCCAGGTTGTAAGGCAACAAAATAGGAAAAATGCCAAGGGGTGTCAATACTTTCGCAAGCCACTGTAATGGTAGCCTATTTAACATACTGTTATATGCATCAGTCTTATAGTAGTTTATGTAATTTCAATAAGGCATTTGTCAGTGGTCCTGTCTGACAGGCTTCTTCAGTCAGTCATTGTAGCACTTTACATCCGTACAAGTTCCTTGCTTGGTGTTTCCACAGATTCATATTTTGGGTTTTGACATTTCATTATAAAATATCTACTGTTTATCATTTAATATTTAATGTATTGTGCTTGCTAATCTTCTTTCATTAGCTAAACAAGCTGTTGAATTTCCATTTGTTTCACTTTCTGTAGATCCAGTTCCCGGAGGCTGTAACCTGGAGTATAACCTTGATACAGAGCCCAATATTTATCTGCACTATAATCTGTTTGAAACAATCATTCGGTTTGCACCAGCAAATATAGGATATGCAAGGTATGAAAAATAATAACTTTCATAAATACCTAGTCTTATTTTCTTTTCAGGAAGTGTAATTTGATCTGTTTTTCAAAGTCAATGCTGCCCTCATTGCAAGGTACATTTGCAAGCAATTGCACGTGGGCAAGGTGTAATACCCAAATGAAGGCACTAGACAAAACATTTGTCCGTGTTTGACTTGGTTTTATCTGAAGAGAGACTACCCATTCCCTTAAGTAAAACTCTTCTCATATTCTAAAGTGTGGTAAGGTACTTTTAAAGAGTGCAGTTATATTAGTCGTCATTCCTGTAAGGATGCTGCAGCTGCCCCCTCAGGAAATACAACATTCCTTCAGCGGTTAGCAATATATGAAGTCTGCTTGAAATGGTTTTCAAATTCAAAAGAACAATATTCTGATTTTACCCTTTTAATTAACGAATAATGTGAATCTAAGGCATTGCAAATAACATTAAATGGCAGAAAGTTTTCTTTATTCATGTGTTTTTCTACAACATGGTAACAGATCAGGTGACTTGCCCGAGAGTTAATGGCTGACACTACAACAGCAAAAGGCAAAATTGAACATTGTAAATGTGCATGTATAATGAACTGATCTTTAAATAGACCTATTGACAGAGATACGACTGGGAGTCAGAAAGCAGTTTTACAAGTACAAACATATTGCTCTTTACATCTACAGACACCACCTTTAACTCCCTTTCTCCCCATTGCTTTTTTAGATCAGTGTTTCAAAAATACTTAATTGTCTGTTTGTAATATCGGTAATTAAAAACCTGCTCCTCCCTCTAATTACACACTAGACACACACTGTAGAGTTAAAGAGCTGCACTGTTCCGATAAGTGCGTGTTTAGATCATTAAAAACCTTAGTAAGCCGCTTCAGTGTTTTTAAGCTTTACATGCAAGGTCAAAACATTACTGCCATACTTATTTAGCTTTCTAACAAGATTTCCATTCCAGCTATGTGTTACAACAAACACAGATACTCTAGATATACTGTATAACCCCTCCTAGTGACCAGCTCCATATAAATACCAGCTCAATATTATGATCTTTCAATTTGAAACTCTCAATTAAGACTATTTTACACAATCCTTTTGGTGATTGTGATGTACAAAGGAATACAAACATTAGGACGGCTACTGTACATGTGTTTAGTTCTATTTATCCTGCTTGACAGTATGACAGTGTTTTGTTCACATATTACATTTCAGGAGTTTGGGAAAATGCTGTAATGGGAATAGGATAAGAATTCCTAACAGCCTATTTGAGGAATGTACAGGTTCTAAGAATATCCTTGTCCTTTCAAAATTTAAGCAAAACATTTTTCAGTCAAAATAAAACTAAACCAGCTGCCTGCCAGTAAATACATTCTCTTCTTCCCAGGGGACAGACTGCCCCGCCCTGCGATGTCAGCAGTGGGCAGACCTCCAGAAAGCCCCTCGAGTATGATGTCTATCAATACTTCCTTCCTGAGGGCGACCTCTCTGAACAGGTCTTCATAGGACACATTCAGAAAATGGCAGACATACACAAGGTGGTAGCCAATGGGAAAAAAGTAAGTCTGACACACTACTTACTCAGTGAGGACAGGTGCTTGTCTTGCATCTCTTTAAGCCCAGTTTGAAATCCATCCAGGATCAATAAGTCATTAGCACATTGCAGATCACAAGTGTTAACCAAAGTGAAGAACCCCTTGGCAGGTAAACAATATATCTCTAGAATAAGATATTAATTATGGCACCTCCATTGTTCTTGCGGTTTTTAAAAAGTGATTAAACAGTAAAATAAACATCAGCTTAAAAACTGTATGTTGGCATTTCAAGTAATATTAACAATAATTCATAACTAATAAAAACTCTGTAGTGCTGAATTTAAAAATACTGATCTTGAAGACTGAGAGACTTCTAGTCAAAACGTTTGGCATTGAAATTAAGTTTCTTTTAGTATTTCTAAAAGTGCTGGCAATAAATAATCCACAGTTCTCCTAGTTTTTGCTGTTTTATACTTAAAAAGAATCCTGGTGTAATAAAATCTTCTCATATTTACCCATAATCTCTTTCTTTGTTTCTAGCTGATGACCTTGAGTTCAAATGACCAGCCCATGGTTTCCTTCAGCTCTCTTCCTGGTCAGGGTGTGATCTACTCCATCATAGTGAGGGATCCTGTGTTTAATACCTCTGCCTCTTATGTGCCTGTTCACACGTATGCCTGCAGCTTTACCTCCACACTGGATAACTGCTACACTCTAGGTAAAAAAAACATGAACCCTTAAAACCTTCTTTCCAGCCCCCTCCAGGGGCTTCAGCTGTGGTGAGACATTCCTGCACTCAGGACAACAGTGTTTCTAATAAAAAGTATATTTTGTTTGTATTTAGGAAAGATTTCTACAAAGGTCTTCTTTACCATAGCTGGTATGGCTGGCCTTTTCATTTGTTTCTTTGGGCACAGGTTCTTCAAATCTGGTAAGTATATAAAACGTGAACAATGGAACATTGGGTTAATAAAAAAAAAAAAAAAAGCCATAGTCCAGTAAATGCCTTCATCAGTGCTGTGGTACATTGGTGTCCCTTGATCAAAGACTCTTTACACAAAGCAAGCAACAGATTTGAAGTTTAGCCAACATTTTTAGCGTATGATTTGTTCTGCGATGGACAGTACAGTACACTACAGTATTATAGAATGTGTGGCTGGACTATAGTATAACAGTACGTATGGTATACTGTATTCTATGTAAAAGATACTGTATAAACTACAAACTATTCTGCATTATTCTAAAATACTTATTTTACTTAGTATTTCATAGTGCACATTTACAATGCACAGCATCCATGATATAGGCAAGATAATTTCCTCTTGCATTTGAATAACTATCTCATCCTTCTTTGCAGAACTCTTTTGTATGGGTTTTATCTTCACTGCATTTCTATTCTTCATGCTTATCACAAGAACAACCCCCCTAAGCTATGATAGTAAGTGCGTTATTTTTAAAGATTAACTGCATGAATCACATGGTTAGCGTGTGTTGCACTCTGAGAGAAGTTTTCCCAGGCATTCCCTAATGATTTGGTGTATGTACATTGTCACATTTTTACATTGAGAAACACTCCTCTACAGTAATTGTGATGAAAACTGGTAGAAACATTCGATCCATGCAAGAGTTCTGGGTGGTGCAGGGTTTATATCAGTTCTTTTTTAGGACAGGCACAACTTAAACAGTCTTTTTAATTTAAAAAAAAAAAAAAAAGTGTGTAATGTTTTCACTGTTTTTGGATTGTCCAATAATAATAATAATAATAAACAAAAGTGCTCAGATCCCTACAGCTTGACGCTTTACAGTATAAAATTTGAGTAAGTTGTTTGAAACCGAGGACTTTATGGTAATTGTTTTAACATCCTATTTTGAATGTAAAATTGAATTTCCTTGCACATGATTCTCAATTAGATGATTTTTTCCAACAAAAAAAGAATATCAATTACTAATATATGTGGATGCCAGGAGATGTTGCCAATAACACGGGTTCTGGGATGACAAAATGCAAAAAGCTTTTCAATGACAGACAGATATCATAGCAAAGAGCCTGAATCCAGTGCTGCTGATCAGAGTTGAACAGGATGAGATCTGCAACACAATGAAATTATCGTTTGTCAGCTATTATATTATAATTTTTTTTATAAATGTAGTAGTTGCCAATTGATTTTTCTCTCCCATTTTTCTCCCAATTTAAAATTGCCAATTGTATTATTTTAGGCTGCGCTCCCCACTTCCACCCCTGTACTGACTCGGGAGCGGCAAACACTAACACATACCGTCCACCGAAACGTGTGCAGTCAGTGGACCGTTTTTTTTTTACTCTGCAGACCCGCCATGTAGCCACCTCAGAGCTACAGCGTTGGAGGACGATACAGCTTGCGGGCAAGCCTGCAGGTGCTCTGCCAGTCCACAGGGGTTGCTGTTGTGCTGTGAGCCATGGACACCCTGGCTGACCAAAGTCCATCTCCCCGACCTCTGACCCATCCCCCCCCCCCCCCCCCCCCCCCCCCCCATCCTGCCCCCCCCCCCCCACATAGAGCGCCTTTCCTGGATGTGCCACTTGGGAGCCCCCATATTCTCAAATATCTTTAAAATATGTTTTAACTCCCATGAATTGCGACTTTCTCCCTAGTATTTCTTTCACACTTTTTTTTCTGCTGTTCTTTCCCACAATATAGAGGGGACTGAATTTAAGTAATTTTCCAATGCCCAGTTAAATTTATATAAAAAAGGTAAAAATAAATTTGGACAAATGAGTTGTTTATAGGAAGAGAGAAGAAAACACCTTGGCAGCAGCTTCACTGATTCTTTTAAGTGTTTCAGTACAATAAATATTAAAGGCCAAACAAATTATCAATAATATCATGACAATCAATTATTGTTCTAACACTACAACACGTAAAAAATCTCTGGTAAAGTGTGATCCCCAAAAGGCCTTTGTTCAGCTCAGTGTGAATGGCTGAGACCATCTTCAGTCCCTAAACATTGTGTCAGTGTTCTGCAGTGTGACTGTCCCTGAACATTGCTCCTGTGTTTTGCAGTGAGGCTGTCCCTGACAGCATTGATGGGGGTAGTGGGTGGAGTGCTCCTGGTGCTCTGCTGGTGGAGATTCGGCTCTCATCTCCTCTCCATTTTAATAGTCGGCCTTGTACTGGGGTTCCTCTTTTCATCCATGTTCTTCTTCACCCCAATAGGTAAGAACCCTAATGGATATTACATGCCACCACACACACCCACATCTGTATTCCTATATTTTTATGGACTCTAACTCTCACTATGTTTTTATTTACTGTTTTGAAATTTGTAGAAAATTAATTAAATAAACTGAAATAGCCTGTTTGGATAAGTGTCCACCCCCCTTGTAATAGCAATCCTAAATCAGCTCAGGTGTAACCAATCGCCTTCAAAATCACACACCAAATTAAGTGGCTTTTACCTGTGTTAAATTGTAGTAATTCACATGATTTCAGGATAAATTCAGCAGTTCCTGTAGGTTCCCTATGCTGGGTAGTGCATTTCAAAGCAAAGACTCAACCATGAGCACAAAGGCACTTTCAAAAGAAGTCTGGGACAAAGTTGTTGAAAGGCACAGATCAGGGGATGGGTATAAAAAAATATAAAAGACCTTGAATATCTCTTGGAGCACTGTCAAAACAATTATTAAGAAGTGGAAGGTGTATGGCACCACCAAGACCCTGCCTAGATCAGGCTGTCCCTCCAAACTGGATGACCGAGTAAGAAGGAGACTGATCGGAGAGGTTACCAAGAGGCCAATGGCAACTTTGCAAGAGTTACATGCTTTTATGGCCAAGACTGGTCAAAGTATGCATGTGACAACAACGTCCCAAGCACTCCACAAATCTGGCCTGTATGGTAGGGTGGCAAGAAGGAAGCCATTACTGAAGAAAGCCCAGCGTGAATCCTGTTTTGAAGTATGCAAAACAACTTCGGAGATTTTGTAGCCGTATGGCAAAAAGTTTTGTGGTCTGACGAAACTAAAATTGAACTTTTTAGCCTAAATGCATGTTTGGCACAAACCCAACCCAACACAGTGCATCACCCAAAGAACACCATCCTTACTGTGAAGCATGGTGGTGACAGCATCATGTTATGGGGGTGTTTCTCATTGGCAGGGACTGGGGCATTTGTCAGGATAGAAGCAAAAATGAATGGAGCAAAGTACAGAGAAGTCCTTGAGGAAAACCTGCTGCCCTCTGCAAGAAAGCTGAAACTGGGATGGAAGTTCACCTTTCAGCATGACAATGACCCAAAGCACACAGTCAAAGCTACACTGGAGTGGCTAAGGAACAAAAAGGTAAATGTCCTTGAGTGCCCAGTCAGAGCCCCGACCTAAATCCGATCGAAAATTTGTGGCTTGATTTGAAGATTGCTGTCCATCAACGCTCCCCAAGGAACTTGACAGAGCTTGAACAGTTTTGTAAAGAATGGTCAAATATTGCCAAAGATAGGTGTGCAAAGTTGGTAGAGACCTATCCCAACAGACTCACAGCTGTAATTGCTGCCAAAGGTGCTTCCACCAAGTATTAACCTCAGGGGGGTGGAGACTTAATATATAATTTTTCTCAATAAAAACTCTGTTCCCCTTAACAGTGTGGTGTGTGGTGTGTAGATAAGTGGAAAAAATCCTCATTTAAATGCATGAAACTCTGAGGCACTGACACAGCAAAATGTGAAAAAAGTTCAAGGAGGTTAGACTTTCTATAGGCACTGTACATACAAATGACTTCTTTCTCTGTGAATCTTTAGATTACGAGGACATCTGGTGTAATAGACCAGTAACTGGAGGGGGGGACCTTTTAGTTTCTAATGCAGTATGTGGCTTATGGTTTATAAATACAGTACTTTGGTCACACCTTATAACCGTTATTTCGATTTAAAAGCGTGTGTCTCTTATTGCATAGCAACGGGATCTTGCACAGTGGACGAGAGAACAGTTAGAATGTATTTCACATTCACTTTGGTTGTCCCGTTCATTCTGCAGTTGTTTTGTGGTTATTTTACAGGAGATTTTGAAGTCTTCCACAGTGATGTGGTTTTCTGGTTGACCTTCACTAGCATTGCTCTAGTCGTCCCTTTAATATGTGTCAGGTTCCCTAGAGAGGTAAGAATCAAAACTTTTTTTTTAATACAGTAGATGCCATAATGATTTTTTTTATAAATGATGATCACCATAATGAGTAGTATTTTAAAATGTTTTGATTCTACCTCTTCCTCAGGGTAACATAACAGCGTGTGGAGTTGTTGGAGGATATACAGTGATTTTAGCTGTGAATAGTTACACTTACACCAGCCTCACCTACATAACATTAGACATCCTGAAGCGAGCTCTGAACAACAACTTCAGCAAAGCCTTCACAAACATCCCTTTTCAAGGAATTGGTGAGTAACTAACTAGTAATGAGTGATTAAAAAAAACAAAACAAAACAAAAAAAAACACAAACAGACTCTCACCCAGTTTCTTTTTTGTAGAAACGATACTGTTGCATTGATATGACTGAATCTTTATTAGACTCCCAGAATATTGCACTTCCATCGTTTTTCGTAATGAAAATACAGTTCCATTTCTGACTGTAACCTTCATGTCCAGTACCTTTTATTTATTTCAATTTGCCTTTACTTCACTTACATATTGAGCCCTATTTGTTGTGATGGCTTTACAGATTTCATTATGTTTACTGTGTGGGCTGTCCTCACTGTCAGCGGAATGGTCCTGCAGCTCTACAGAGAGAGGACCAGGCCAGTCTTCCATCGGAGCCCCTACATGATGTGGAAACAAGAGAGGGAGCGTCGGAAAACCAACATCCTAGACCCCAGTTACCATGTCCCACCACTGCGAACACGCTTGAAAAGCAGAGTGGAGGAGATGTTTCGAAAGGAAGAGCCTGCTGGAGAGAGAACACCGCTGCTTTTATGACCTGTTTGGCTGTTCTGATGACACATTAGTGAACAGAAAAAAACTGAAATGAATAGAGTATTCCACAACGTGGTGCTTTCAACTACCATCTCTTCTTGTGGCTTGCTGGAGAGACAGTGGAACACAGCTGCCACTGCCTGCTTCCCATCTTTCTGGTTTTTATGGTTACCTGGAGGTAGATCTCAGCTGAAAAAACTGAATAGTGTGATTTACACTTAAAACATGATCTAAAGGATCAAAGCAGCCACACCAGCTACTTAAAAAAGCCTACGGTATTCTTACCGCCCCCCCCGCCTCCCCCCCAAGTGCCTTCCCACCCATGAATTTTACATGTCCAAAAACACACAAATCAAGCAGGAGGGGGAATAGGTGGATGCTAGTGCCCAAGATGCTAGATGAGGAATGATGGAATCCAGCCATCAAACACAGGCCACTTGTATTTGAGTGCAAGGAAATGAGAGCTCTTGAATCTTCAGTAGTGTCACCCACCGTAGAGAGTAGTTGCTGGAAGTATTTTAGATCACATGTCTACTTAATCCCATGGCTAGAGCCAGGACGCTTGTTAATGCCAGACTATTATGGATGCAGGTAAAATTTGTTTGTGCAGGGTCCAAAAATGAATCCCAGTATATTCAAAATGAATTAAATAACCAGAAAACCTCCATGTGTTTTATAGTTAAGCCCAAGTGGCTCATAGTATCCATTGGTATTGTACCCCTAAAGTATGTTCTTATGAAAAACCAAGCACAGTTGTTTAGGAAATCTATAAATCACTTAATAGCAAATAATTATTAATTTTTATTTATTGCTAGTAGAATTTGTATAAAGTTAAAGCCTAAAACTGCACATCACTCCTTTAAAATATGCCTTTAAAAAATTGGGTTCCAAAATGATACTTGTAATTCTGTCACGCACTGATGTTGACATTTCTTTTCTCTTATCTAAAATTGATAAATTTGTTTTTGTTTTTACAGTGAAGTTTTTACAGTGAAACATACAGAAATAACTCCACATTCAAGTTCACATAGGTTAAGACACTATAAGGTGCTGCGTAACTTTTTATGCTGCTAGTTTTGCACAGAGGTTAGAAGACACTTTAACTTGTATCCGTGACTGTTTGGAGGTCTTTTGTTAAGGTGAGAATAGTAATCTTTTTAAATAAACAGCAGTAAATGTGTTAACTTGTGGTTCCCAGGGCTACTACTTTGGGGATTATGTTGCAGACAAATACCTCAATGACAATTACAATATAAACATATGCACTAATCTTTAAGCAAGCTGTTTACTCATTTTGTTAACCTTACATGCCAGTTTAATTTTTATGTAATAACTAACAAGGATTCTAACAATGTGGAGATAGTGGAATGGAGTATTGTGAGTAAATCTCTCTTGCAAGAGTTTTCAGCTTGCGTTTTCTCAAAGCATTCTGCATATTAAAAGTTGACAGAATTCTGAACAGATTCAGCCACAGTGCGTCACTGTTAATGCCATAATGACTTTTCCAGATCAGGAACGTTACTGGTGTAAAAAGATTTGCATGCACCATTTAAAGAATAAATGAGAACTGTGTCAATTGTAGACTTGTAAAGGTAATTATACAAACCACTTATGTGATACCTAATGAGTAAGTTGCTCAAGATTAAATTCTTTACTTTTCTGATTTTTTTTTTCTGAAGTTTTATTGCAATTAGTTTTTCTATTTGATGTGTTAAGGCACCGGAGTTCAGGTGTTGGTCTTCTGAACCAGTAGCCTGCAATAGACATACGTTACCCAGATCAGCCAACGTGTCTTTATAAAAATAAGTCAGCACCATGTAGTGAAAAGACAGGTATTAAGGATCAAGGTCCTTTTCATATTTCTGTTCACTGAATGGTGTTGGCTCTAATGTCTATATATTGTAGACAATTTGACTGATCTAGCCTTGGTTAAATATGCCAACAACTTGAGTAGAGCAGCAGCTGATCTCAAGTCAGAGTACTTTAAAATAAAATTAAATAATAAAAGCAAAATATTTGAGGAACTGCAATATGAACTTTGCAGTGCCACTAAATCTTGGGTTTTATTGGGAAAGGTTTGAGATTTCAAATTGAAGGAACAAAGGACCAGTTATGCACTACTCAGGGGTCATGAAACAATGAAAAGCCTACTGTGGGATGGCAAATTTAACGTAAGACCTGAAAAGTGCCGCCTTACTGGTGTTTTGCGATTTTACTAAACATGTATGCATATTAACTGATATATATTCATATTTCTTCCTAAGGTGAACAATCTGCTCACTGCTAAACCCAAAAGGTCACAAATGCTGGTGCCAAGCAATAACTATTCATACAACAGAACATTGCACTAGCCTGCATTTTTTATAGAAAGAAAAGAAACAGACTTGATGGTCTTTCAATGTATAACTTATGTATTCACAAAATATAATCATCCAGTGTTAATATACAACATGAGTTTTCTTGATCAAGCAAGTTCAGATGTTATTATATTTAGAAATGGACTTGCACAGATTTTTTTTTTTTTTAAATCTTGGGGGGGGGGAAAAAAAACATAATGGGTTTTCAAGAACAAAATGTTTGTTAAATATCAAGTAATTGAAAAATCTTGTTACCAGTACTGTCCCAACAGGAAAAAAAACAACAAAAAACTTAAGACGTACCATGCAATATGTAAAGGCATTTCTGGTTTGTTTTGGGCTTATAGGGTTAATCAGCCATCTGTTTAACAGCATTTCCATAGACAAAGCAACAAGCAATACAGCACGTTTTAAATGTGGTCAGCTGTGATGTTCAAACTTTAACAATGAAAAGATTGAGAGGCATTATTAAATACAGCTGCATCTTACCTGTGAGAAACATCTGGAAATGTATCTTTCTAATTTTTATGGTGCCAATTCTAAATGTATGAACCAGCAGAACTGCAGTTATTTGAATGGGATCACATTTTTTTTATTCCACAACTAATTGGCCACAAAGTGTTGTGTGTTTTTTCTTTTTCCTATTTGGAAGTATAAAGATTTCCTTAGCTGTCTTATATTGCTACATCACACATCTATAAAATGGTTAATCATTTTACTACCTTCAGTATACAAATGTTTACAACCTATCTTGTTTTTGGAGCAGTGCTTTATTCAGGTTTGTTTTTATCATTTGAATTAAACAAATTTATATGTTCCTCTTGTGTGGGACAGACACAAAACAATGGATGAACTGCCTAACACTGTTCGTCACGGTACACTCATTCAGTAACTACAACATTTTAACCCACTCGTACACACATGCCCATCAACAAGACTCATTTTGTTGCAAAAATGTTCTTTCACCAGAACAGTCTTCCATGCAGTTTTTAAAAAACACAAAAACATGAGGATTTTGAAAGAAGAAACAAAACAAAACAGAACATCCAGACACACAATGCACACAGATTTACCAAAGCTTTCTCAACCACTTATATAAAATCAAAAAGTAAAAAAGAGAAACCCTGACATTTTCATACAAATATCTGCTTGTACCCTGTTGAGTGATTTGGGTTATCCCAGTCTGGCCGTCATGCGGTTAATGAACTATGAGATGAAAGTGCATTGTTTCCATGAGCTTCTTTAGCTTTTCCTCAAGCTCAGGTCAGCAGTTGCTACTAATCCTGATATAAGAGTGCTCTCTGGTGTGTCTTCTTTCTTCAGTGTTAAGAAAGCTTCGCAGCTAATATGAAGTAGTTCTCTCAGTCCATTGTTTTCATGCTGAAATTGTAAAATAACAGTCATTTATGTACACTAAGTGTTGGGAAAAAATGTAATTAATGATCGAGTTTTGATTAATTATTAAAACAAGTAGCAAAATATCTAAACATCACCTCATAAAACAAAGGCAAGAAACAGTCTTCTACTGGGTTTCAGACACCATCTAATACATTCTATGTAAGATCTGGTGGCAGGACTTCTTTTACAAAGGTAGAAACCTGCTTGTTTCTGAAGAGATTGATAAATATTCATGCTTTTCTGTGAGAAGGTCTGCATTGCAGAATGGGCATTAGAAGTGCTGTTGCTTTGATGAGACATACTAGGATAAAAAAGTATGAAAAAGACCATGCACTATTATGTCCGTGGTGTTTGTTGTCTCTGATGTCCCAAAGATAGAATATCAAGGTTTTACTCTGTGGTGTGACATTAAGGTATACGAACCCATTTCTAATAGGTTGAATTAGTTATCCTTGAATTAAATCACAAAGAGACAATATATAAAATATTCCAAATGCAATCATCAATGGTCTTTTACTCACTTCTAGCTGTTTAATGCGTTCTTCTTCATAAACCCGGTCTTCATCAAGCTCAATGGCTTTTTTCATTACTGTTGCCATTTCGTTGATCTTGTCTATGTGGGCTTGAATTTCCTGCAGAAGTAGAATGTGTCACATACTGGTCCTGACAGCTTGATTCATGCAATGCAATGCAGGTTCTATAACTAATCATAAGTCATGGAGGCATTATACATCCCTAAATATAAAAATACACCACAGTAAAGTATACTATTTTTGTTGTGTGTTACAAATGCAAGCATTTACTTTATCTGTGATGATTATTATAAAGCAAATTGCAAAAGTAGTTACTGTAACCTAATAGGAAATGTATACGGTAGAAGTGCTACAGTAAAACCTCTACTGTATGAACACCCTACTTACACTGGAATGTTGTTCCTTTAGTTTTGTAATTATGATGGGGTCATCTTTCTTGCTAGCCGTTAGCAACCTGAACACCTGCTCTCTGTATTTACTCATAATGAGTTCAAGGGCTGATTGGTGCTCCTCAAGAGATGTCCGGAGCTCTGTGAAAAGAAACACCATTAATGAATGAAGTGTAGACCACAAATGCGAAATTATGGTTGGAATAGGTGTTCACTATTCCATTTCCAACATGAAAAACAACTATTAGCAAAGTCTTTAACATGATTTCACCTAAACACAAGTAAATCAAGATATATTTAACAATAGTGCAGTAGCATTTCTTGATGTATTAATTTCACTACATGTGATTGATCTTGTAGCCAAACAAATTCACGCATAACACTCTTAATCAGCTTAAATTTATTTTATTCTTTTGAGCTGGAATTATTTTTCAGTTCACTCCAATCACCAAAACTAAGAAATTATCCAGCCAAAGTCTCCATGAGAATCACAGGTAGTCATTATATTAGCAAAGGAAAAAAAAAACCCACTGCATTCAACAGTACAGCGTATATTTTAAGACTTCAATCATATATAATACACAACTTTTGTAAAGGTAACTTTACAATTAAGGCTCACAGTACAACCTTAAATATGCCTTTACTGTGGATATAAAATGTATCACAGTGAATATAAGGTTAATAATGATTTACAGTTTTCTACAGAATTGAATGCCCTATGAGTATATATCTAAACTCTTAAACTAACCTTTGCAATAACTTTTCAGAAGAACCTGCATATGAATCATACCTTTGTTTTCCTGCTGAAGTTCCCTGATCTGCCTGTTCTCCTGTTGGATTCCCATCACCAGAGTGGAGCGGGGCCTGTGCCTCGCCACCTCATTCAGCTCCTGGATCTCCTCCTGGTACTAGATGGGTAGAGAAATAGAGAAGTACAATAGCAAAAGACTATTGCGAACTAGAATATTACAAAAAGTAGATTGTGAAATGTTTCTGTAATGTTTTTAAAAGAAAAGCATAGGCTTACAATGTGCAAATTAATGTGCAAATAAGTGAAACAGATTCTGGTCATAGTTACACACAAATTAAAATATAATGTAAAATGTTCCATTACAGCACTTTGTATCAATACTCAATTGCACTGCAGTGAGTAAAACAAGTAAATGCATTCAATCCCTCTTAAGAAACCATATTTAATAAATTCCCAACAGTTACCCCAGATACATTACAAATTCTATGACCAAGTCTTTTTCAGCAAAGAAAACATCAAAGACAAAAATAAGTTACCTGCTTAATAGCTTCAACACGTTTGTTAAGGAAAGTTGTCTGTTCAATTAGCACCTCAGCAGCATTGTCGTGGTCTCTTAACCTCTCCACAAGAGCTTTTGCATCTTCCAGCACTCTTTCTATTGTACAGCTCATTGCTGTAACAGACAACAGCAAATATTTTTTTTTTTTAGTAATCAATGCTGTAAACTTACTATTTATCAAACCTGTTTCCCCTGGACAAGATTCAAAACTGTAAAATGTTAGAACTCAAAATCAATATTAAGTGCGCCCTTCTGGTGGATAAATACACAGACACAGAAAATAAGTATTGTTCTGCCTTTTTTAATTAGATTAAACAGCAATGCCCACTGTTGCAACACATACATTGTAAAATCTGTTGCATAAGTCTTCACGTGCTAGACAATAAATTATATATTCAGTGTAGCCAATCTGCTACCACTAAATTACTATACAGGGTCAACTAACACTCAGTAAAAGGGTTCCACATTCCTTGACTTTCCTATGGTTATCTTCAATATTCTTCTTTGTATGGCATTTGAAAAGCAACAGGCTACAGTTGTCATTTTAGTTTTGTAAATCATTCCACAGCAACCAGAGTGTCTTCATGGAGTCCACTTGTTCCGCCAGAATATGTGCGTATTATACAATCATCGGTGATGTGCCTGATGGTTTGCACCTTACTGCATTTGCAGCTTGGCGAGTCCTTGATCTTCCATTTATGGAAAAAAATATCCACACCAATGCGTTGTTCGGATGCTGCTGACAGCGGTCCACTGTCGTCGGGGCAAGGAGAAACCAGACTGTTCCTTCATAGGAGCTTCTATTAAGTCCTTGTTTGGGGCAGCACTATTTTCCTACATATCGTGTCACTGGGTGGCGGGCTCCTTTCTGGGCCAACAGAAGAATCGAGGCCTGTGTCCTGAATGACCATCTTGACTTCAGACCGGAGGGTGGTGGGGATTTGATGTTGGTGTGCAAAGGGAGATCTAGATTTTCCAAGATCTTCTTATACCCCTTAAGTGTTGCAGCATCCTGACAGATGGTCCATGACAGGATATTCGCGAGCACTAGCAGCTGTGTAAATTTTAGTGAGCCGCTTAACACACGCAGCTGTTGCTCCAAACAGGCATGCAGTAATTTGTCGTAGAATGGACCTGGGCCTGCGTTGATGTCCGAAGGGTCCCATCATCACATCCCCAGTTCATTTCACTTTTTCTTCTTAAAACTCTAATCTTCTCTGATTCCAGTTTCACAGAGGGTGGCAAGTTTATTAGACACATTACCCATTTTAGCTTCATCTCTTAAAAGGAAAGCAATTACATTACAGGTTGAAAATACTAACAAGGCATTTTCCTGAAACCAAGATGAAACAGCTCTAAGTTGTTTTGTGTGTGTGTTTTTTTTTAAGTCTCAGTAGATAAACCCCTGTTCTTTGCCCAATATATATGGAACTTACTACACACTTATAATTCAGAGGTGGTCAGGCATTTGTTGGTTTCAGAAAATACTTCTGTCCAATTAGTAGCCACTTTCTTAACCTGTCTG
This sequence comes from Polyodon spathula, assembly GCF_017654505.1. Taxonomy (NCBI): domain Eukaryota; kingdom Metazoa; phylum Chordata; class Actinopteri; order Acipenseriformes; family Polyodontidae; genus Polyodon; species Polyodon spathula. The sequence goes on along the minus strand of NC_054541.1, from coordinate 26,179,343 downwards.
ACAATGGTAGACATTGCTGTCAGGGTCCAACTGTACATAGTTTCCTGTTACAATCTTACCTTTTATCAGCAATACTTTCAGGACTGAAGGTCATCAGGTTTTGTTTTTTGTATGATCTTAGAGCTGATAGCTTTGAAATTACCATTTAGAAACTATGACAACAAAAAATAAAAACGCAACTCTGCTTTTGTTAATTGTTCGTGTGTTTGGGAAAATAGTTATGATAACCCCCCCACCGTGTGTGTGTGTGTGTGTGTGTAATATATATATATATATATATAAACACATAGGCTACATCTTTGTAATATTATTTTTCTAAAAACTGTACACTTACTAGCTAGTATGGTGCCGCATTCCTTCTGCTCTGGTTGTTGTGTCTCATTCAGATCAAATCAACATTTATAAGTGACTTACTGAACATCTCAGAGAGAAAACACTGATGTTTATCAAATAAAATTAAAAAAAAACCCAACAAAACATACATTTGATATTTCTGGTTCAATCTGAGTTACATTTTAAACGTATGATTAAAGTAGTATAATAAACACATCAACCAAAGCTACTTCCGTGCACAAAACATTCTCGCCTTTATTTCCGGCCATCGTTTACGCAAATGAACTCGCACAAATTGCAGATTCATAGTTGTGGCTGAAAGTTAACAACTCAAAAATTCTACAATCTGCGATGAGCCACTTTATCATGCATCATTTGACATTATTTACTGCAAGCAGGTTTTTAGTACCCGAGTCCCATTTGGTCTTAGCAAAAAAATGTCTCCAGATACCTTCTACTATAAACTACAAAATGATCAGAATGCGCATTTATCTCTGCCTTGTACTTTTGGCTCTTTATATACATGTCTTAGACCCAAGCATTTCATACCTTATCTGGCAGAGCACATATATCCTTGTCAATCCGGAAGCGATCTCGTTCTGTTTACTTCGAATCTCTTCCTGTTCTAGATCGTAAGTGAAGGATGCTGGGAATTGTAGTCTAGTCATTCACAACCTGCCACTGCTTGCCTTCAGTATTACAATTGTTTGAGCCAACAAGCCTTGAATTTGTAGTCTAATCACCCAGCTAGTGAACTATACAGTCATTAATACAAATCCACCCCCCCACCCCCATGTTACCGCTACACTGTGGCTAATCAAGTTCGATGTATAACCTGGAACGGGTAAAACTGCTATGCAATAGAAGTCTTGTTTCCATCTCTATTTTTTAAAATCATTTTTAAATATTAATAACAAAATTGTGACCAAAGTTACTCAAGAAATACCTTATTCAACATAAAAGCAGCCATAACTACTGAGCACCATAACACCACTACTTGTCCTAGAAAGGAAGCAATAGGGTGGGTGCATATTCTCAGCATTAGGAACAAAATAAAACAAACTTGTTAAATGTGATTTCTGGGGATTGGGATTATAGAGTCAAACTAGAGGGTTTCATTTCACCTGTTAGGTTGTGGTAGAGGTGGGTATATGTAGGTTATTTTTGCAGATATCCACATAACTGCTTGTCCAATTGCAATTGAATATAAGGACCATTTTAGCACTGCCTGTCTGTGTATACATCTTTGTAAAGATCATCATTTGTAATGCAGACCAATGAAAAAAAAAGTTGATTTATAGTTCAGATTATTCATGACACTATTTCTAGGGTTCTGTCAGTTCATTTAACAACAGTGGAACAGTTTATATATTTCACAATCAATATATTCTGTAGCCTGTCCAGGTCTGTCAAAACTAGAACATTTTCACCACAAGATGGCAGTCAATACATAGAAAAAAATAGACAGTGTTTTGTGTGTGTGTGTGTGTGTGTGTGTGTGTGTGTGTGTGTGTGTGTGTGTGTGTTTATGGAAGCCTAGTCATTCAGATGGGAAAATATTGAAATAATACAGTTAGTATAGTACTTCTGCATTACAATATGTGAATCAGGTTGTTGATCTTTCCACTAGAGTAGTAATATTTAAGTAATAATATAAGTAGGGAAAATAAATGATCGGTGCAGCCAAATTTCAGATCCATTCTTCACTATTTCAAATGTGAGTCTATTCATTAAAAACCAACTAAATAACCTACAGGGTTATTTTCCTATTGTGTCTTTGAACTGTAGTGCCAAAAGAGTAGGCCCAACTGCATCATTAATGAAGTCATAATAACCTTGTCATGAAATAAGTTTCCATTAAAACCTTATACACACTACTTAAATGCATTGTAAATAAAGTGGAAGGTAATGATTCACTGTACTAGTTGTGTGGGTAGGGTATTAGGGTGCTTAATAATGAATCTCACACACTTTGTATAATTAGGATTATACATATGAAAAGATAATGGCTGTGAGACAGGTAAGATAAAATAAAACCCAACAAAAGTAAGAACAATACTGAAAGAAACACATCTAGAGACACCAGTAATTTTATTGTAATCTTCAAAAGTTTACAAAAAATGTGCAAACAAGCAAAAGTACTATATTCACAGCTGTGTGTTATATGGATTTTCCGATCCGATTTCCTCTCACAACCTGTATTAATTATACAGCATAGCCAAAGGGCTTCTACTTTTTGATTCTGTGTATAATTATGCTGGATAACTTCTGCATAGTCTTTAAAAAAAATGCATCTATTTTGTAGTAAACTTTAATTAAAAGTATTTTTATGTAGTTAATACATTTACAAAGCAAAACCCATGTTTTATTGTTTCTGATATTGAAAAGCATTTTTAAGCCCTTAATTTTATTATTATTATTATTATTATTATTATTATTATTATTATTATTATTATTATTATTATTATTAATAATAATAATAATAATCATAATAATAATAAAGCATACATTTTAAATTATGCTAACTATCCTTAAACTGATTAGGCAGCAATGCTTTAATATAATTATATACTGAATTTGAAACCTGAACAGATCATCAGTGTTAGCTAATTTGCACATCTAAAATAAAACAGACATTAAATTAAATAAAAGCTTGATTACATTAAATATATGCATCCTTGTCTAAAAAATATTAAATTCGAATAGCAACAGCAATTCTCTTTAAAGTTTTAAAATCTCTTGCATATTTTATGTTTTTCTTAATTGCTGACACTCACAGACAGACATATATATTTTATTGTTAATTTGAAAAAAAATTCAGTGTGCTTAATTATGCACATTTGTTACATTTAATTACCGAATACCCTAATCTACGGCTTAAAAAACAACCACTTGGGGGAAAAAGGAAAGGTATGTAAACTAAAAAAATAAAATTCTCCCTTTGAACATCGCAAACCTGAATACTAATAGTAGTGTATAAACCCGGTCTCCATTATGAAGCCTACAACCAGGGGAGTAACTTGTCAATTTTTAATAAATGTTGTTTCCAGCCTCTGGCTGTGTATCTTGTTGGCAGAAAGGGGCAGGATTTGAGGCAGGTAATAACTCCCTGATAAACTGCACTCCTCTGTCTCCTGGTCATGCTGTTACATCCTCATCAGTGCTTTGAAAAAGTAACCATCCGTCGCTGCTGGACTGCAAAGGACCAAGAAGAATGTGCAACCAATAGTGAGTGACCAAGCATGATCTTGTGCTTCCCCCCCCTAAAAACAGGAAAAAAATATGTTAATTTGATAATCAAATGGCCCATTCATGATACTGGATCTTTAGTTGGGAATGGTATGGTATGCTGCAGATCATTTCTATTGACTTAAACCTTAAGGATTCTTCAATACTCTTCATCATCTTCAACTTGCCATAGCAACTGGTTGCAGCATCAGACATTCAAAGAAACCAGAAGGATCAGGTGAGGATTGACAAAGGAGAAACACAAACTGCTGGAGCAACTTGAAAATATGACCAAGGTGTAGTGAATGGAATTATAAAGGAGCAAGAGAGACAAGTCAGACCAAAGATGCCTTTTGGAGGATTAAGTGGGCTGAAGGAGAGGATCCTCAAACCTGGCAAGGAAGAGGTTAAGCACACTGTGGGGGACTCCCTGGGCAATCTACAAAAGTAAGTTGCTGTAGTTACATTCTAATTAATAAATACATAACAATAAAATGTACAAAGTCAAAAAAAAAAAAAAAAAAATAGCAGTGTGTTTCACCCCACAATCCAGGTTTTCAGAAATAAGTTCAATAATAAACTAATATCAAGTCAGCCCAAGGATTTGAGAAATTTAGCCTGAATGTTTAACCATACAGTAACAGTTATAATAAATAAATACATTCATAATTAAGAAAAAAAATGAACTCATGGTTGTATATAAAGGCAATGTAAAACCATGTATATTTTCGTTTACAGAAGGGTAATAAAAGACCAGAGAACAGTTTAATAAAAATGTTAAAAAATTGTTCCTAGACAACTAATAAGTTTCAGAATGCATATATTATTGGATTTTCAATATTTTTTTTTATGGGGAAAAAAAATACAGACTATATTGTTCGTTATTCATTAGGCTATGAAATAAAAAATCTATTTTATAATATTGTTTTTAAAAGAGATATTATTGAGTATAAGTGAACCGACTTGGCTCTGAACACCTGGCTCACATTGTTATTTGACTAGAAGGGGGTATTATTCCCATTACTTGATTGTTCTATTATTTTAATTATACTAAATCAGGTAAACTGTCTTACATAAAACATGCTTTTAGCATCAACCTGTTAATGATTTTAGAATATCATAAAAATAGACTTAAAACATAAAATATTACAAATGTATGTGAAGATAATAATAAATAAGTAATAAGTAATTTAGAAGAAAAAGATAAATAAATGAGCATGGCATTTCAGATCTGGAACTGTAGAAAACATCAGACTAACATATGTTACAGATTCACTGTTGGTGTGACACCTGACCTTTGCGAAATGCAATAAATGATCCATTACAGAATCACCGTACCACATGAAGTGTAGTGATACTTTGGCCGATATGCCTGCAATCAACAGACATGACTCTAGGGATGACCAAGGTGACCAAGACCTCTTACTTAGAGAAGAAATTGTAACATATCTTAGTTTGATGTTTTCTACATTCGTAGAGCTGAAATGCTATGCTCATTTATTTATCTTTTTGTTCTAAATTATTTATTATCTTCATATACATATTTAATGTTTTATATGTATTGTTTGAGATATTTTAAAATCATTAACAGGTTGATGCATTTGAATTATGTTATTAAACAATATACTGTACAAATAGCTAGTGTTAAAAAAAGTAGACATCCCTACACTGCAATTTGCTTGTTATCAGTTTTTGGTATTTTGGTCATTTTTCCCAGTTTAGGTATATTGTTAATAAATGTATTAAGCCTATTAAGTTATATTTAATAATAGCTATCTTTAAAACAATATTGCAAAATAGATTTTTTTTCATAGTCAATAGATCAGACTTGTTCATAGTCAATAGGGGGGGGGGGGGACCCCGACGTAAGATCTGCATTAATAATCCTAATGTAAGGATTACACTCCCCACCCCCCCCTGCATTCTAGAGTTGTTTAATTAAGGATTACACTACATTAGTTTCCTTTTAATGGTTTACAAATCAGAGGTCATGTGGTAAAGAAGAATTTTCATTTTTTTAATATAAAACATAAAAATGGCTTACTTACCGGAATCAATATACTTGAGTCTCCATTTTCTATCTCTCATTTCTGATCCTTTAGATTGGAAGCAAGCATCCAGCGAGTTCATAATCTGGGCTCTATTGACTCAGTTATATAGTTTTAGTTTTTACAATGCCCTGACCCCACCATTTAGACTTCCTTAAAGCTCTCAATGGGAAAAAGTCTGTATGCTATCAGATACGATAATTTGATTAAACTACGAGTCACCTTTGATCACTTATGATTGGTTTATATTTGAGAAACACTCCATATTTGGATAATGACATTACAGACTTTGCTTTCAAGTTTCATACACACGTAGTCCCTTGTTACAAATGGGAATGTTTGGCAGTGCTGCAACTATGATGAAACATCAGTTGGATGCTTAGCAACTTTTGGAAACTTTATCCTACATCCTACTTTTAAAACCTCAAGAACAAGGTCACAAGAAAACACAAATGAAACTGAAACCATGTCTTTGTATTGTGGGCAACATACTGGCACAAGATGTCTAGCATTCTTGGTAAATGAAGTATTTTGGCAGCGGATGACAGAAAGGGAATTGATTATTAAAAAAAGGCTACAAAATGAGTTATCATGTGACATTGCATTTATCGCATGTTATTGAAAGGGTTACAGTGCGGCAAAGACTATCGCCATGAGAAGTGAACTGACCGAGATTATTATTATTATTTTGGCTGACAAATACACCTTCAATGTAGAAGGTCACCTACTGGCATTAAGAAGTTCTTGCAGAAACTGCAAGATAACTTGCATAGGACAAGAGACTGGGTCATGACCCTTAGTCAGACACCAGTTCTGAGAATATCTCCACTTATAGGCGTATAATGACCGAGTGGAACTTGCCCTAGTGTTCTGCAACATGCCCACGACCTTGTCAGATATTCCTAGGGCTGCCCAGCAGTCCCCTTCAGGGGCCAGACCCACAATTGGAATCTGCCTGGTTCCGGGTGCCAGAGAGTTCCTTTCGCCTGACTGAGGAGAACCAGGTGAAGCAGGATCTCCCAGGGCTGGCCTTGTAAGAGCTGGCACATGGTCGAAAATCAGATCTACCAGGGGCCACTAGGAGAACTATCACCTTCTCTAACCGGACCTTCTCTAGGAAGGTCGGGAGCAGCGGTATTGGCAGGAACACATAAAGAAGCGTCCTAGGCCACTCATGGGCTAGGGCATCGATGCAGAGTGGACCACCTAAGTGGTGGAGGGAGTACCACAGGGGGCAGTGTGTTGTCTCTGACCTGCGCCTTCTCAAACCATTCCCAAATGAGCTCCACCATTTGAGGGTGGAGCCGCCACTCCGACGAATGCGTACCCTCCCTCAAGTGGAGGTCTGCTGCCTGGTTCCCCATTCCAGGAAGATGCATTGCCCATAGGGACAGCAGGTTCCTTTGTGCCAGTAGTAATGGTAGTAATGGTTGTTATGGCTGTTCTATCAGACCCAATAATGTTTAACACAATACCAAGGTAACCTCCGATCCCTGTTGAAACAGGGAGAGGCATCCTCGAATACCCGCTACCCTGTCATACGTCGTGCACTGCACCAGTGTAAGCCGTCTCTTTGCATCACTGATGGTGAGGCCCAGTTTTGCCAGATGCTCTGTCACAATTGCCATGTGAGCCACTGCAGTCGTTGAGGTAGTTCAATAGTCTGATCTCCTATAACCTCAAGGGGGCCAGAATAGCATCTAGGCACTTTGAAAATGTACAAGGAGCTAAGGAGAGGCTAATTGGCAGCACTAAAAGCCTTCAGGGCCCCTGATGGGTTTGTTGAGGATTGACAGAGCATGCTAATGTGACCTAGAAGGCTGCTCCTAGAAGGCTGCTGCATGGACGCACCACGGCCTGCTTTCCTCAGGCCTTGCGAGAGGGCCCAGTTGCCTGCTGCCGCAGTGGCCTGTAAACAGTACCTCAGGTCACCCAGCGGAGCCGTGAGAACCAGGACCATTCTGGGCGTGCCTGGGGAGGTTGCCATCAACCTTGCTGAGATGCTTCGCATTCTCACCTGTGCCTCCATTGCATATGCCCTCTCAAGATGTGTCTCCGTGACCCTTCACTGTGGGTTCAGGCACACAGGGTTGTTAGGCAATCCCCCCACTAGCAGAGCCTTGACTAATGCCGCAGTGGCGGAGTCAACTGGGGGAAACCCTGCCAGGCCCAGCTTCTCCTCATGTTCAGACTTGAAAAGGCCCAACACACAGGACCGAGGCAGCCGACGAGGCTACTCTGTAGCGGGGCAGGTTAGAACGCAGCCCTGGTGGAGGAATTACATGGCTGACTGGCTGCTGTTGTATTTTTTATTTTTAAATTTCTAAAATTCACAGCGCAACACAGGCAAAGCGGGGTTGTGCGACAGGGTCAAACACACAGTTGGACACGCAACAACAACAGTACACAATAATATTTATTTATTTAGATTTTGCCCAACTGCACGCATGGCAGCCAGTGGATTCACTCAAAGCCTAGCCCCGGCAGAGGAACTGCATTCTCCCCAAGAAAAATCAATAAATCTATACTGCACAGGCAGTCACACACATACGACAGACAGTAAATACAGACAGCCTAAAGTTTAGAGACACTGATTCCATGAAAGTGGCAAGCCAGCTTTCAGCACGAATGCAGGTGAACTGCACTCGACTCAGAAAAGCTCTTTCTAACCATGCTTCAGTAACACAGACGTCTTACCTTACCGTAGGTGAGAGGCAAAAGAGAAAATGGCTTCTATGGGTTGACTGTTAGGGGACCGAGGACGTCATCCCAGGAAGGGGCCGATCGGCAGCTCTGATATAAAGAACTCAGTGAATACCTACCTAAGGCAGGCATATACCATAAATATGTTGGTGGTTGTCTTTGAATTTAAAGGGAACGTACACTCTAATTGGCTGAAAAGTCCTCAGCAGACTATAATGTGTTTTGTACAGTACATTGCTAAGGATTATACTGTCAATGTTTTCTGACCAAAAAAAACAACAACAAAAAACCTTAGATCAGTCTTGCAGTTTCTTTCCGTGACTATATTTTAAACTTTTGAACTTGAATTGTGACAATGAACCTAAATGATCAGAAAGAGTCAGTCTATTTAAAGGCCTCACTTATGGCATTAGCATTCAAAAGGTTTTAAAAAATTAGGTTATATGCTGCTAGATGTATCTGTTTTTTGGTAATTACATCTGTTTATTTACAGTATCATCATATTTTCCAGTTTCATATAACACACATGTTGCAGTCTTATATTACTTCTCACCCATCCTTACTGCTGAGCAGAATCATAGCTAAGGCTTGTCTAAAAGATACTTCAACGAGGCTGAACTACACCAGCAATTCCAGAACAACCTAAAGGCTCAGGGCTTAATAAGTCATATGTTTCTTAAGAGATGGGCAACTGGATTGCTTTTAAAAGGATCGTTGCACATTCCAGTTGCACTTGCTTTCTGGTTATAGGACGGAACACAAACAGTATGATCTCTTAACTATGGCTCTTGACTCTGCCATTATAAATATACAGTATGCTATTTTTCTTCTTAGACTGATACTACACCACAGAAGACTCAAGAAATGTTCTTCCACATGTGAACCTATTTCTCAAACAGTTTGTTTGTCAATCTTTTGAATGAGTCCATTCTTTTTTCTTCAAATGAATGCAGAATAACATTATTCATTGTGAAAAAGATGAAAGGAACAGCTGTCTGAGTTTGAAATGGTTTCTGTTTGAACTTGTTTTTGAAGAAACTATGCATTGAAACAACCCCTTTTCTGGTATTGTGAATTTTATTAACTTGTTTTAAACCATTTTGTTCCATGAAGTCATTGTATATGTTTCCATGATTCTTTGTGGACACAATTAGTGACGTAATTCAGTTACAATGTAAAATATCTTCACTGGACTGTTACCCCATACATTTACGTGCACTTAATATTCTGCATACTGCTGTATACCTCACATGATAATGTGGAACAAGTATTCTGCATATTGTGTTTACATAATATTCTGTAGAATATACCATTCCTCTAGAATTATCTATTCACATGCAATACTCACAAATGACAGAAATACCATGTAAAGTTCAATACGCATCGTGTTGATATTTGAGAGAATTCCAAAAGCATGCCGCATAGTGCAAAAGGAAATTTTAATATTATGCATATTACTGGCGTATCATGTACGGAATATTCAGTTTATATAATTTCTACCATATACAGTACTCAGAATACTGATCCGAATTTCAAATGCATTCAGCACACTGATTTTCTCTTCTTTCTCCTGGTCATGGGAATTGTTTAATTGTTTTAGTTCTGTCGGTTTTTGAGGAGTGTATTCATTTAAAAATATTCTGCTTCAAATATAAATATACAAAAGCAGGTTTTTATTGAGACCTGGATTTAACAAGGCTTTTAAAATTTCACTGTATAATGGCTCTCATAGAAACAGACATTGTGGCAATGTAGTAGATAAGTATACAAGTTGAGTACATCACTCAGTTGTTCATGAAGAGATTAAGTGTACCAGTTGAACATTTGCATTGTGAATACCTACTGATTAAAGTGTTACAGAAAACCCGGCAAAGTCTACAAGAGACTCATTACGTTACCTTTATTGTAATCCGTGCAGTCCATACGTATCACAATGTTATATTTTTAAACATATTGCCGTCTTTTTTTAAATTTGTAATCAAACATGATGGGTCATAAATCACCTAGGCAATGCATTTCTCAACATTTACTCAGGGCATTCACCAAGAGAAAGACATATCTTTTAAGGAATGCAGTGCACCGCTCATTTCAGGGCACCAGCCTTGTTGCAGGAGGGACCATAAACTGGATACATGGAGATGTAGAAGAAAAAACTACAGCAAAGGCAAAAGTCATGTGTTTCTTGTAAACACTGCAAAGGGCTCTGTAACACTTTACAGTCTTGAGTAAAAAAATATAAAGATAATATGGCAAATGGTTCCTGCTCACTCCTTTGGTTCTTGATTGAGCCTCTACTAGGGGGCAATAACAGCATGACAGAAAATATGGGAAAGCATTCTGTTTTGGAAATGGTAAGCTGCACAAAGCAAACATAATCTTTCACCACCTAAAATGCAAAAACAAGACAAGTTTTCCAACACAATTGATTTGCTGTAAGATTTGGAGATATCAGGCTGACTTTAGACATCTAAAATTGTGGGATCAGCAGTTATAAATAAATTTCTCTGTTCCTTTTTTGATAATGAAATGAACTAATTAAGAGTTGCACTCAAATGTATGATTTACTAGATGATATTTATAGCTAATTTTCTACATGCACATATGGACATACAATAAAATAAACTTAAAAACACACAAAAGTTTGTTTGGTGACATCTATCTTCCAATGCATTTTTTTTTAAAAAACCTTTCAGGAACTCAGGTGGACAACAGGCTAGCTGAGATTAAAGGGTATTCTGTATCAAAGCACATCACAGGACTATGTTAATGTAACAGGTGCATGCACACACAAACAATGATTGACAAACAGTGAAGCCTCTTATGCTACAGTAGGGCAGTAACGCTGACACAGCTGGGGAGGCCATTACATAAATAAAGCTACTGCTCTTGTCAGCTGAGAACAAATTTCGAAAACCTTTTGAAAATACATCAGTTTAATGTGCTGGTGGCTGTAGGCTTAGTCCTAAGTTAGAAATTCATAAAAACCCCACTTCACAGAATAGTGTAACTTTGTTTACTGGCTATAGGGGTGCAGTATGGATATGTTAATCTTGCAGTCACCCCTGCTGATATTATGAATTCACTATGTTTGGTTTTTACAGTTATTTACCATAGTTATCTGTTGTTAATCAAAATGTGTTTACCATGCAGCATTACACTTTTCTTTGCTTTTGTCATGGTCAACATTAAACATTTATACAGTTGTATGTATGTTTGATTTATTTTTGCTCACTTTTCGCATTTTTATGTTTTTTTTCTCACATTACTATATTTACTATTACTATACAGAAAATGCTGAAAGGCACATTTTAAGAAAATATATTTTACGCAAATAGACTTCTGTCATAACAGTACTGGAACTTGAAATGTGTGTAAAAAAAACCACCTGTCAGGGCATTGAGCTGAATAATACTTCACTTGTCAACTAACATTAACACTGCAAATAAATTGGCAGAAATGTATACGACTTTAAATGGAAAACCAAAGGTCTAAGCAGCTTTTAAATGATATGTGGATGTTCTTGTTCCACTGTGGCAGTTGATTAACACAGCTATGGTATTCCATTGGAGTGAATATGGATTTGCAGCCTTTATGGTGTTATTGGATACAATTATATCTTCAAATGGTCTTGATTGTTTGTGTGTTTCAGGACAATTGATGGTTCGAATCTAGAAGAAGATAACATTGAGCTGACGGAGGATGGCAGGCCAGTACAGGCCCCAGTACGGAAGCCTCCACTGTATGACTGTGGCTGCTGTGGATTGCCTAAGCGATACATCATTGCCGTCCTGAGTGGCCTGGGCTTCTGCATTTCCTTTGGAATCAGGTGTAATCTGGGAGTGGCCATTGTGGAAATGGTCAATAACAACACCATTTACGTCAACGGAACAGAAGTGATGCAGGTAATGTCATGTGGCAATGTGGTAAAGCATCAGGGATAAGGTACAGAACTTTATCTTAATACTGGTAAGCATGATTTTTGTTTTTGACCAAATCAGAAATAAACAGCTGAGACATTTAATTTAAGGGCTTTTGTGTAGTCTGAATTCATTTTAGAATTGTCTTTTGGGCTTTCAGACAAAAATAACACTATTGACGATTTGGAGTAAATCTGGCCCCTTATAACTTTGTCTAAGTCAGGGTGTTTTTTAATGAACACTAACCTTTCTCCTCTGGAGGCCTAGATTCATATTCATCTTAAGCAGCATTTGTCCCTGCTTGTGTTTTGCAGCCAGCACAGTTTAACTGGGACCCGGAGACAGTGGGTCTCATTCATGGCTCTTTCTTCTGGGGTTACATTGTCACTCAGATCCCAGGAGGTTTCATCTCTAATAAACTGTCTGCCAACAGGTAACAATACTGTTTTTTTTTTTTCTATTATAGATTGAGGGTTACTGATCTAGTGCATCCAAATTAAAATTTTCAACTGGGAGCTCTCATAAACTTTGGCTACAGTTAAAATGAAGACTCAGAGACCCCTTCTATTCATTCTGCTCTTTGGAATTTAGTGTCCATTGCATAAATAATTAAATAGGTCAACAAATATATATATATACTATATTTATTTATTTCCTAAAGAGAGCAACCAAACAACCAAACCAAGATAAGTTATTTGTGAATTAAAAAAAAAAAAAAAAAAAACCTGCACTTGTAGATTTCGAAAAAAAAAACTATATTTACATTCATTCTTCATTCTTGCAGAATCTAGGACATTTAGGGGCCAATGTAAGATTACGTGCAAAGTGATTTGGGGCTTCAAAACACCCATATTTCTGTCATAAAACGTGTTTATCTGATGTAAAGTGGGACTTTAGCATTCACTAAAAATGTAGTGTATGTAAAGAATAGTTTTCACCTGTCATTCTGCCCCCACTATCAAATTAGTACTTTGCCATCATTAATCCATTTAAATTATATTGAAATGTATTCAAATGAAGAAAAGAGTATGGAATTGGGTCGGGATCTGGAATACTAAATGGGCGCAAACATTAGAATGAGATTTTGCCTTGCACTTGGGCAATTGCTGACCGTCCAAATACTTTGCACCACCTTGCAAACATTTGCAGAAGCGAGTAATTAAGAGCTGTATAAAACCACACACCTTCAGAGACCTGTAATTGGGGTCAGGGTGGTTGCTGTGGTACACTTCCTATTGCGGCGCTCATTGCGTCCCTCGTTATCATGATTGCAGCTCATTATTTGTGCCTGTTGAGTATTTTGCATTGCTCTTAAGCTTAATAGGCTGTAGTGCAAAATAATTCACCACTTAATGAAGTAGAAAAGAAAGTTGGGATATAAGCTTCACCATTATATATATATATTGAATAGGTATATCCCAAGTCACTCCCATATTTTTCATCCCAAGTCACGCCCATGTTTTTCAGCACCCTAAAAACTCCTGAAAATCAACTTATACACTACATATGTTTAATTTAAGCACCAATAAAGAAAATTGTTCTTTTTATTCTGTTTATTTCCTTATTGATAGTGGTAATAGTAGGACAGTAGAATATGAGTTATACTGTTCTGATAGTTAAACTCTGGAAAGCCAAAAGACTGACAAAAAAATAAATAAAAAGGAAATTGTGTGAATGCTTTTTTGCTAATTAATTTTAAAACTTTTGGTTATTACACTTGTGAGGTGCATTACTGTGTTTTATTCCGATTATTTGAAACCCCAAAAGTAATATAAGCTCTACAGAAAGTAGGATGTGCAACTGACAAGAGTTAATAATTAAAGATCTTGTCTCAGATTTCACAATGGAAGCTAAGCTCTTGAATATTATGAGTGTCACTTACAAGCCATTTTTTTTTTGTATTGCAATGTATTTGCATTGTAATTTGGCCTGTATTTAATGTATTTGCATTGTTTTTAACTGTTTGTATTTAATGTACTATGCCCTGTATTTCACTATATTTAAATGTATTATGCATTGTTCCTCACTATCTTGTAAAACGCTTTTGGTGGTGGTCCACTATGAAAGGCGCTATATGAAATAAAAACTGATTGTTGATTGATTGATTTTGGTAACAATTTAAGAAAAAAATCAATGGAACTAAAAAGCTTCCACAAATAGAAAACAGCATTTGAATGGTGAGCTCCCCTTATGTTTGCTCAGGGTTTTTCTCAGGACACACAACTATGTTTTCTATTTGTTTTGATTCCCTCTTTATTGATATTTTTAATTATAGTTCGGGAGGAGGGTCAGACACCAACTATAACCTTTCAGGTTACCTCCCCTCACTGCAGGTGTCCAGCAGCCCCCTGCAGTGACCTCTCTGGCCACTATGGGTGTCCAGCAGGCCCCATATTGGTCCTTTCTCTGTGAAATGCTTTTCTTTCTGTTCCTCCTCACTGCAGGCGTCCAGTAGGCCCTTGCAGTGACCTTTCTGGCCACTGTGGGACTCCAGCAGGCCCCCATGGTGGTCCCTTCTCCTTCCCCTCACTGCAGGCGTCCAACAGGCCCCTGCAGTGACATCCCTGGCCATTATGGGTGTCCAGCAGGCTCCCATGGTGTTCCCTTCTCCTCCAACTATAACCTTTCAGCTTCCCTCCCCTCACTGCATGTGTCCAGCAGGCCACATAGTGGCCCTTTCTCTATAAGATGCTTTTCTTCTTTCAGATCATCAGCAGTTTATTCAAAACACTTACCATTTCCAAGTTTATTGTAGCTCTCGGCCATTTCAGGGACATCATGTGTGAGTTCTATCCCGACCGCCGGCGCGAGTTGGTTATTGTATGGCGATCATTTTAGACTTCTCAGTTAGATTTGGAGGTTCCCATTTCTTTGAATACTACAAAGTATTTTCTGCCAAAGCCCCAACTTCAACAATGGAAGCAGAGCATCTACTGGGGCGCACTGGACCAATACATATTCTCCTGTTTTTCACAGGTCTTCGGCTTCTAGTAAGCTTGGCATGTGGTTCAACTACTCACCCCACTGACCCTCCACCCCGTCCCCTCATGCCCCTCCCTCGCAATCCTCCTTATCTTTTCATCCCCTCCAGATCAAAGGACGATCAGGGCTGCAATACTGCATGCTCTGGAGGCTGTCAGATTTGTAATGACTTCAACAAAGGAACCTGTACTATTCCGCCTGTAACTTCCTTAATTTCTGCTCACCATAACTCCACCACACCCAGCATCAATAGTTTTAATCCCTCTTGAAGATTTAAAGCCGATATATCAAACACATTTTTTAATCATGCCCATTGAGCCTTCCCTCACGGGAAGCAAATCTTCTGAGTACAGTGGGTTTTCAAATTTTATTTTTCTGTTCACCTGACGTTCGGCTGCAAAAGCAGCCCATAGATATTCAATACCTTGTCAGAAGCGCTGTGCTGGATCCTCCTTTAATAACTACCGCATTCCTTTTGTGCTGAATCTCCTGGATGATTTTCTTCAATTTGATTTTCCCCACGCTTCCCCTGCCCAGAAAATAATGATCCTCAAATCATTATTTTCAAATCTTGGCATCCCCCTACCATCAGAAAAGACTTTGGGTCCTCTCACTTCCATCGAGTTTCTAGGCTTCACCCTGGATTCCCAATCTTTTTCAACCTCGGGGAGCAATCGCATTGTTTCTATTTCCACTTTTCTGTCCGGTCGCCCTTCTTCTGTCTCTCCTAAGCCATTTAAACTACGCAATGAGGATAATTCCTCAAGAAAGAGCTTTCATCTTCTACCTTCTGTTGATCAACAGTGTCATACTCATGGATCCTTTTTGCTGCAAGGAACTCTACCTGTGGGAGCTCCTACTTTTACATTGGGTGTCTTCTGCTGCACGAAGATATTCAACTATTCACAGATGCAGCTCCCTCTCTCGGCTTTGGAGGATACTACAAAGGAAAATTGGTTTTTTGTTCCATGGCCTGAAAAATTAATCAGCATTCCCATCCCCGATCACTCCTAGTCATTGTACCAAATGTACCCAGTTGCTGTAGCCGCATTCCTTTTGGGGGTCTTCTCAGAGTTCTACACATTCTCAGCCACCTGAATGTAATTGACGATTCTCTTTTTTGTTTCCAAATGCAGAGATTCAGAGCATTAGCTCCAGAAGACGACCTCCTGCCTATTCAGTTTCCTCCCTTTTCAGACCTGACATTCATGTGAGCCACCCGCTGCATTCTCTAATTCTGCAGGCTCAAGAAACAACTCTTCTCAACATCACTCCCTGCTTACTGCAAATATACTGGTCATCTTGGAATTGCTTTCCGTTCCTTTCATTTTCAATTCCTGTAGTATCATCCTATATTATGTCCCTTAAGAATGGAGCTATAACAGTTATAGTATTTCAAATATTTCAATTTCCGGCATCCAGTTTTTTCTACAAATTCATTTTCGGCTTCCCAGCTCTACACTCAGCAACTCAAACATTTCTCTAATCCTGAAAGGTCTTCAGCGACCAGAATCTCTTTCTCCCCCTGCTTGCTTACTTATCACCATTGACGTACTCTCTTAGTGCCTCTCATCTGCTCCAGCTAATCCTCCCATTTTTTATATAAACCTTAAAGCCCTTTTCTCTTAGCCTTCTTGGGTTCCTTAGGTGCTCCAGAGTCTACATCACTCTCAAATTCAACCCCCAGATTCACCCCTGTATCTCCGCCCACGCAATTACCTCATCTGATACCTTCTCCTCCCTGCTCAAAAGAAGTAAAACTGTCCAGGAAGATTAGGGAACCCTTTCTATTTCATTTATAAATTAAAACTCCCATGTTAGCCCATATGACCCCTTTCTCTCTTATCCATCTCCGTCTTTCTCAGGGCGCATCACCCTCAGACCTGTTGTTTATTAACAAAAATGGAACAATAGTCACCTGCCATTGGTTCTTCTATCACCTTTGCCAGATTCTTTCCAGGTCTGGATTCACAGCTGAGCAGTTCTCCGGTCATTCCTTCAGAATCGTAACAGCTTCTTGCCACAGAGTTCCAGGCTCCCTTATCAAATGGTTAGGTTGTTGGTCGTTCAGTGCTTACCAAGTTTACATTAGAACAAATTGTGGATCCTAAAAATGCTTTTACAAAATGTACTCTTAAGCGTTAGTAGCCTGCCCAGTGGAAGGGCAGTCGAATCAGCCATGGATTCCCAGAGGTTTATTTCCCAAAAATGGGTTTTGTTTTCCTCTCCTGTGTTCTGATGATCATTCATTAAAGGTTGGCAAAACTTTCAAGTGGGCTATATTCAATACTAATTGTGGCATTGAGACCAGCTTGTTCTTTTTGGGGGTCTCCATCTCGTCCATTCAGCCAGGCAGCGAGCCCCCAAACCAAGTTAGGTTCGATGCCAAATGAAAGAGTATATACAACATAATTCTTTGTAAAATCACATACTCCGTATTCTCCACAATAAATAGCTGTACTAAAACATTTTGTGATTGGTGTTTGTCCCGAACTACTGAATGTCTGCTTATCTTATTATTTATTGATGCTGCCGCTCTTTTGTGAATAGTGGGCTATCAGTCCAAATGTTTCTTGAAAAGCCCTAAATCAAATTGAACCCAGTTCTGTACAAAGTAAAACAGACCACAGTTTGTTCACGCTGATATGCCCGTGTGGAGATTACATCTCAGCAACATGCTGTGGGTGGCTTCCACCAACATACCAACATTGCTGGGTTTTTGGTGGGAGTCATACATGATCCGATGGCTCTTTTAAACACATGATAGAATAAGGACTTAGATACACTCACACATTTCCCTTAGTGAACTTCACTTGCTCACTATAGCATAATAAAATAACTAATAAATAAATAAATAAAAAAATTACAGATTGAAATCCCAGTATAGTACAGCTAAGGACCCAATCTCTAAAATATTTGATAGGTTGAATAATGGATAACATATAAGGTGTAGTACCTGATTTAAAGCTTTTACTACAGGGACAATATTAGAAGCAAACAACTAACAGGGGAAATGCACCTCAGTGCAGCTGCTATAAGATGTTTCAATTACTTTTGCAACATTAACAGGTTTTAAGCAAAATGGTATGAATATTGCACTGAAGCAAAAGCTTTAGAAAAGATGCTGCTACAGGGCTAGGAGAAGTGTACAGGATAAGTGGGCAGGGCAAAACCCTTCTCCTATAAAGCATATTTATGTAATAGAGTTAGGAGCCCTGTACAGGAATGTTATGTAACTCCCTACCCCCTTCTCCTGTACAGGGCTCCTAGCCCTGTTACAGATGCTTTTTACAGCTGATGCCATAATGAGCTTTAATAAAAAATAAGCGGCTGTTGCTGAGCCAGCCATACACAGAACTTCAATTAATGTGCTCGGTGCCCTCTGTTATATTTTTGGCTCAACAAATGGCCCAACTTGTGAAGTATAAGAGCTTTCTGAAGGGTATATGGAAATGTTGAACCAGCATATTAGAAATGATCACATCTAAATGGAGCTGATCAGTGTTTCACAGGAAGGTCTCAATGTATACCAAACAAGCTTATTTTTTATGTAGATCTAATTTCGAATAACATGAGTTTAATAAATATATTTGAATTTTTGTTCCACACCAAAGAGAATATATATATATTTTTTTAAAAAATGTATAAGACTCCATGTACAGGACCCAACCTTATGCCTAAATACTACTCGGTATGTTAGAAGAGCTTATTGAATGCAGCAGGGTTGGAGTCGCAAGTGTATTTCACTACAAAATTGTCACAACACAGCCTCTATCATTGGCACCTTAATGTAATGACTAAATAAGGAAAAAACTTGTAACTAAGGCTGTTGTCAGCAACGCCATAACATTGCACCCCTCTGATAAACATTCCAGAGCTTCAAGTTAGTTTGAGGTTTTTATTATTTTAGAAGCATAGAAAAATGATAAAGAGCATTTTTCTTATGATCCTTTTGGAGTGTTGTGTCTTAAGGTAGTATGGGCATAATTCACAGACTAAATGCATATTCTGAGCTTATTTAATTGATTTGATTGAGAGCAGTAAAGTAAGGGCAGATCTGATTGTGATACATTTACAAAAGAAGAAGCATTTTTTCACAAGAAGCAAATTCTGATGTTACACTGGTATACCTTCATATAATAAACCAGCAAAGACCCAGTATATCTTCAGCACAAGACATTGGGAGGGAGGTGAGGGATGCTAACACTGATGCTAAGAAGGTTTTTTTGTTGTGCTCTTTTGACATGTTTTCCACCCAATAAGTATGTATATCGGAAGATGCCAGTACAGGCAAAAGTCATTAGAAAAAAGGATGTTGTTTTACACCCGCAATATTTCCCAAATTCACTTTCCGTTCTCATTATTAATTTTAATCTTATTATGCCTTTTGCATTTCATTCATTTGTTTTTCTTTATTATGTTACTGTAGTTACTGATGCCATTGGGATCAATAGCAGACCAGTTAATCTTGGACAATTTAAGTTACAACCACCAGCAAAGCCATTTATTCTGGTTATCTTATACTGAGCCATTTAAGGGATGTCAATAATATGCACTATGTGCCAATTGTTTCCCTGAAGCCAGGACTTGGAGCATTAAAACACCCTTGGGGTTCTGCTGACCTTTCAGGCTCTTTGCTAATGTCAACCGATACTCTAAAAGACATTACTCGCTGTGAACGTGTGGGTTGCAGGGCTCAGGTGTACAGCTGATGCAGATGCTTTAACAATGACAAACAGTTCCAAACAGTTCTTCAATTGTTAAATAATAAAGGCAGGCTCTCCACACCAATGTGTATTACCATCTTTAAACCACAGGTTTCAGTCCCAAAATAATAATTGCAAACAATACACAACACAGACATGGCCACTTCTCCTGACAGCGAGTGCTCTGCGTGCAGGTGCTGGTGCAAGGTATTCAGTGACAAGTGCAGTCCGGGCTTGTTGCTGGCCTATAGCAACAGGTTCCCAGCTTGTGTTAGCCATCTAACAAAACACTTAACACTCGTGATACTTTGTATACAGTCAGTTTCCTTTTTGGTCAGTCTGGTAACCACATCAAAAGGCACTGATTACATCATCACATCCCCAATTATACCCTTAGTCACACCCCCTGTGATAGCTAGTTTAGTTACATCTTCTCCAATCCATGACTTATACATCGCATTCCGCTTTAGAGCGATGACTTCGGGCATTGTGACTCCACCCCCTTCCTGGCTGGTTGGCTTCTGACTGACTTTTGATTAAATCCACTGTGCACACCTTTAACTATGTGCCATAAGAAAGCGTGCTAAGTTAACAAAAAAGATTGAAGCTGTGAAACAAAAATGAGAAATTTTCTTTTTTCTAGGGTATTTGGAGCAGCCATTTTTTTGACCTCAATGCTTAACATGTTTATACCATCTGCGGCAAGGGCCCACTATGGCTGTGTTTTGTTTGTGAGGATACTGCAAGGCCTAGTAGAGGTAAGAGTTCATTATTTAAAATGCTTGCAATTCTACAATATACACAATAGTAACATCGGTATGCTATTTGGGCAAAATTATTTGAAAAAGAAATGTATTAATTTTTTATATAAACAGGACAGTGCTTTGATCAGCATTACAGCTAAGGCTATTATGAACCATACAATGCCACATTTCATAAGTTATCAGAAATCGAAACTTTCTGACACAGTATAATTGTTATGGTAATCCTTGTGAAAGTGCTTCCTCTGAGTTTTCCATGGATAGTCCTGTTTTTTTTTTCCTTTAATATGACTCAACATATGTTGATTTTTACATGTAATAAATTAACAAACAAATTACATGCCAGAAGTTAGATGTCAATTTTTAATGCAGGGAGCAGTAGACCAGGACTATAGGCATATGTCTACTTCTGGTCTGCTCCTTAAATAGTCTTTGGTAAGTTCTCCACATCTTCAATGATAAACAGTTATGCAGTATATATAAGATGTTTCATATACAGCATTATAAAGATTTTAGAGAAAAACATACACATTAGGGCAATGTGGTATCAGTTGTATATGTCGTGTGAGTTAAAAATATAAGTGGGTTTCATTAAAACCACTTAATTGGCACAAGTGTTTGGAACGTTGAAGTAGGGCTTAGACCAATGCGGGTTGAACCAGACCTCAATTTAGTACCAGGATAGTGGTTCAAGTCTGTGGAATGTGAAAATTGACCCAGAAAAAAATAAGATGTTGGGTATTTTCTGTCTCTTTTAGAATCATCTTCCTGGTAGTCGTCTTGTTAGAGTTTTAAAATTTAATTGAAACTGTTTTTCTAAAGAAATCTTGGAAAATGTAATGCTATTCAATAGTCACGACTACCATTTTATATTTTCTTGTTTTGATTTTCCTTATTCAAATTGTATCCTGAAAGTGCATAAACCAACATTTTCACTGCTTGATAATTTTCTTGTTAAGGAAATGGGTGCACATTTCTTTTGTCTGCTTTGTACCCCGATGAAGGCAATGTTAAGCGGAAACGCATCGTTTCTTTAACGTGAGTTGCAGGGTTTCCTTTCCTTTATTTTGATAATACGTTTAAGCCCTGCACACCACAGTTGTTTTTTACAATATTGTGCCAGTTCTTATCTGTTTAGTTAACCTGATGTTGCCATACATATTTTTCAGGGTGTTACCTACCCGGCATGCCACGGGATGTGGAGCAAATGGGCACCCCCTCTAGAACGAAGCAGGCTGGCAACGATTTCTTTCTGTGGTCAGTGTTTCTATGGTTACCATCTGTGTTTTTGAAATCTAATCTTTTATTACAGCACCCTTGTATCTTGTATGCAATGATAAGTAAATAGCCTTCCCATTAAAGCAGGTTAATATATGCTATTTTGTAGTTATTATTTTTATTCAGGTTGAGACTATCTGACATTGATCTTTTACTACTTGTATTTATGACATATCATTTTTAAGAGCAAACAGATTTATATTCCACACTGTAGTTTGTTTGATGCTCTTACTTTCCTACCAAAGACAACAGCTTCTGCTTTAAATGAACAATGGTTGCTTTGGAGACCAGTGCTACAGAAACCTCTCCACAATAAGTTTCCAAAGAGGAATACCGATAAATAAGCAAGAGCTTTGCATTGATGAATCTTGAGCATGTTTTAGGTGCATTTCCATTGCTTAAACAAATTATTATTACTTTGTTTGACAGTCGCTTTTACCCAAGGAGACTAAGATGAAGAGCAGTATTCTAATCTTATGCCCTAGGCCCATGAAATACTTTTGCAAGACAATACAAACTACTTTCCATCGCTTACAATGTTCATATACTTGTTGAAAAAAAAAAAATCATTTAAGTTGTGTGCAATTTTTAAATCTTCCTAAGTCTAAATTTCCAGTATATGTTTCATTTCTGGTGCTGTGTATTATATGTTACAATGTCATGTATCTGTTGCTATAGTGTAAGACCTGTGTAATTATATATTCTATATAATATATAGAGTCATATAATGTATAAAAGTTTCCATTATAATAAGTACTGGTAGTAGTGTTTGTGTCTCCTTTTTTCAGGTTCTTATGCAGGAGCTGTGATTGCTATGCCTTTAGCTGGAGTCCTTGTGCAGTATGTTGGATGGCCTTCTGTTTTTTATGTTTATGGTAAGTCTTGTAATTTATGATGTCATTGTAGGACACTGGGTGTTTACAGGCTATAAAACAAGTGTGTGTGTTGACCACAGTAGGTATGGGTTAGACACATTTGCACAGGTACAGTTCAGAAATTAATTCTGGTAAACCCGTTACCCTATTTCACCTGCAGGGAGCAGCATTATCTGTAAAAAGGCACACATTTTTACGCATAATATTATTACAAATGTATATTATTTAATTAAAGTGACAATTTAAACAAATAATAATGTTAACTACTACTGTAAATCCTTAAAAGTGTACCACAGTCTATTTGTTCTGCATTTTAATAATTTACCATACGCATCTTGAGTTTTATGAAAACCACACAATCTGAATCTTCAGTGGATGATGCCATGATGTGTAATCTTTGCCTATGCTTGCCAACAGGAGCGTTTGGCCTGATATGGTACACGTGTTGGCTGTTATTTGCATATGGAAGTCCAGCTGTACATCCCACCATCGATGAAGAAGAGAGGACATACATTGAGACAAGTATTGGAGAGAGCGTCAACTTACTGAATGTTACTGAGGTATACCTGTGCATAGTAGAATTCTCAAAATCCTCATTCCTCTTGTGATGATAAGATATTGAAGCATATCAACCTATTTCCTGCTTCCATATATTTGTTCTTACTCTATTATATATTATACATCTCTGAAGTTAGCAGTTGTTTTGTTTCATGTGTAATTACTTACTAGTTACAGCAGTCTCTACATAAAATACAACTCTCTTTCAAAGATGAACATGATAATGATGATTTTGTGTAGTCTTCAAAGGCATGTTCAAGATAACTTTGAAGACTGATATATATTTTTCAGTTTTTCAGAGTTGCTGTTTTAGCCACATCCGTATCATCCTCTGGTTGTATTCTTTCAGAAATTCAGTACTCCTTGGAGAAAGTTTTTCACATCAATGCCAGTATATGCCATTATTGTGGCAAACTTCTGCAGAAGCTGGACTTTCTATCTGCTGCTGATCAGTCAGCCTGCCTACTTTGAAGAAGTGTTTGGATTTGCCATCAGTAAGGTAAGCTTAATGATGGAGTACTCTTCCCATAAGATGTCCATCCTCCTTTACATTCCTAATGTATCAGACTGTGAAATTATTACTGAGGTAGAAAACACGGAATATAAACATCTATAAAACTTCTGGACAAAACCTCCCATCATTTTATGGATGTTTTTACTTTAACATCTTTTTTTACTTGCAATTCTTTCAGGTGGGGCTTCTGTCTGCTGTTCCTCACTTGGTCATGACAATCGTTGTCCCCTTTGGAGGGCAGCTGGCTGACTTCTTGAGGAGCCGAAAGATTCTGTCCACTACGACGGTCCGAAAAATCATGAACTGTGGAGGTAGGATTACAATGAATCTAGGGAAATCTGGTTTGTGGTATAAGAGATGCAGGGGGAGAGCGTCCAAGTCAACAAAAGATTTATGTGATCCAATATGTGGAGATGATATATGATACTAATTAAGGAAAGCTTTTCACGTATGAGAAATTAAGAATAAATGTTAGCGTTGTTGATTGGTATTGCTTCACAAATAGAAATCGAGACCTTTAAGACCTTGTGTATATGTAAGCATGCTTTCCTTTTTGTTTATATGCAATGTGACTGTTGTCTTTGTTTTTAGGGTTTGGAATGGAGGCTACCTTACTTCTTGTTGTGGGCTATTCTCATACAAGAGGTGTAGCTATCTCCTTCTTAGTTCTTGCAGTTGGATTCAGTGGGTTTGCAATTTCAGGTAAACAATACATTGTTATAGCAGGTCAATACTGGTAAAAGGAAACAAATGTGTTTAAGATGAACAGTAAAACACTACAGTGTGTTCGCTAAGGATTTAACAGTAATAACAACCCTCTGATAGTTGAGTAATTGATTTAAATCTCTGGGTTTGAAATCTCTAGTGCCCTGCATTTGTGCTTCATTAGTGTAGATACTTCAGTAGTCTCTGGGTTGGACTGATCTTTTTCCAGGTATTGCCAACTATTTTAATGAACCATAAAATGCAAAAACTGTTTCAGTTATTCTTGTTAAGCTAATTGCTATATTTTTCATGCATTAAAAAAAAAAAATACATTTTGTTGTTTTGTTCCCAGGATTTAATGTTAATCATTTAGACATCGCCCCTCGTTATGCCAGCATTCTAATGGGAATTTCCAACGGAGTTGGAACATTGTCTGGAATGGTGTGTCCGCTTATTGTTGGGGCCATGACAAAGCACAAGGTGCAGTAATATTCCTTAAACATTCCTTTGTTTTGCAGTGTTAATGAAAATTAACTGCATTGTGGTCCGTTCATTGGTTTTTTTTCCAAACAGGGTCCAATATGTCAAATTTCCAGTGGGGGTGCAGGGTAAAATACACAAACTACAAAACAGTATGAAAGCCAATAGTAAAGATACATCACATTGATTCATCATTAATTTGACAACATCTGCCACCATGCAAATGTAGTTATTGCCATTTAAAACTTAACAAAAAAGTATTATACTAGATAAAAGGCAATAACTACATACTTATATAATCAACAAAACCCCCCCTTTTTTTTAAAAAAAGCACTCAGGACAAGTAACTTCACATGACCTCCTTGATAACTTACACCTGCAGAAAGTATATATTTAACTCAAGAATAAAGGCCGCTACACAACAGAAGTGATGCGACAAAAATTTGAAGAAAAGCGACAGAATGAATAGAGCCTATATTTTGATAAGTATCTTTCACACCACAGACAACTTGACAGGTGACGCAGTGGTGACATCAGAGCTACACCAGAGCGATTGAATCCTGTTTTTTACGATTTCTTCGTGTGACAACTAGGGCTTCAGTGCACGTTGCCCACCAGGGGGAAGCATTCTCAAAAAATAATACTTGCCGTTGAAAAATAGCCAGAGCTTTATGACAAAGATCATCACAACTATAAAGATACAGAGACGAGAGATAGTCCATTTCGAAGGTACTGTATAAGCCTGGTATGTATGATTTATTGCCATATATGGCATATATAATTTTCACATAAGTTGTCAAATATGTACCAGGCTTGATCGTAGTTTTGACAATAGCAATGTTAATAGTTTTATAGATCTGACAGTTTTCAAATTTGTCGCATCGCGTCTGTGTCGCTTCAGGTCTGTATGGTCATGTAGCTGCAAAAGTATCTTGCCACCCGATGAAAAACCACACAGCCTAGTTTCTGGGATAGGATTTTTATGCAATCCAGTATGCAGTAAACGTTCCTGCTGTGGCTTATCCCAGCAGGGTATATGTTTGGGTACTGAATAAAACTTTTATCTATTTTTTTGTTTTGAAGACCCGTGAAGAGTGGCAGAATGTATTCCTGATAGCAGCACTGGTGCACTACAGTGGTGTAATCTTCTATGCCATCTTTGCCTCTGGTGAAAAGCAGGACTGGGCTGACCCAGAAAGCACCAGCGAGGACAAGTGCGGAATCATAGAAGAGGACGAGCTGGCAGAGGAGACTGAACTGAACAGAGAGGCACTTGTCAGCCCAAAGAAAAAGATGACCTATGGGGCTACTGTGCAGAACCAAAGCACTCGCAAGCAAGGATGGAAGAAAAAGGGTGTCACGGAAGAGGAGCAGGCCTCTTATCACTACGAAAACGGCAATTACCAGGACACGTCACAATGACATTGAAGGGCTTGAGCTGTGACTTGTAGAATGACACACTGATTGGATTAACTGAGAGGTTACCAAAAAGAGCAAGTAACAAAGACCAAAATAACATCTCAAAAAAATAAAGTGAAAAGAAAGTCTGAAATTCCACAGGGAATACCCTTTAAGAAAAAAAAAAAATATATATCAAGATATTTCCTTCAGACAAATTGTTGATTTTTGTTGGCCTTATTTGGTTTATGCTTAATTTTGAGAGGTTCTATGAATTCTACAACTTTAAAGACAGGAAACTTCATAAAGATACCCAATACAAATAATATTTGTTTTTATTGTATAACTGAACAGGATGGGTAGTGCACCCAGATAAATCTAAACAAACCAGTTTTAACTTCCAGAGCCAGAACTGACTAGATCAAGTCAGTACAATGCAATAATCCGTCGCATAGCCAACTGCGATGGGACCAGAGTAAGGGCGGATATATAAAAAGGTAGATAAATGAATCCTGCTTT
Source organism: Polyodon spathula (assembly GCF_017654505.1). Lineage (NCBI taxonomy): Eukaryota > Metazoa > Chordata > Actinopteri > Acipenseriformes > Polyodontidae > Polyodon > Polyodon spathula. Next base: position 26,152,338 of record NC_054541.1, on the reverse strand, counting down.
AAATACCATTATACACAGCTGTAACAATTATTGTTTTGAGATTCATCTTTTATTAGGGAGATCCCCTAAATCCCTAGTTTAGAAAGATACAGGGTATTAATGTTTGTGACAGAGTAGCTGTCTGGGTGCATGAATTCACTGCCGAGTGACAGGCAGGAGATGGAGACGGAGGTTGAAGTTGATATGCCCCACAGGCAAACAGGATTTATTTACATATTGTAGAGCAGGGTTTCTAGACTATAATGAGACAGACAACACTTGCGGTTCAAAGCAGTAGGAAACCGGTGTATTTTTTTTTGTTTGTTTTGTTTTGCTTTTAATGAACAATGGCTCTTATTTCTCTCCTCACTTGCAAATTCAACCTCCTATCTTAACTCTCTCTCTCTCAATTATCCCACGCACCCAAGTCCCTCCCCCTTCCTCACTTACTGGTCCAACATTCCCTGTCGCTGACTGGTCATATCACACCTGCTCCTACCCCCCTCAGTGACGCGCTCAAACACAGGCAGTCTGTCGGCTCTGTCAAAAAAGCACTAAAACACACAGAGCTAATATGCTAATAGATCTGAACAAGAATAACACAGTTTACAAGCACACATTATTTACAGAGTATGCCCATCCTCTTCCCTAGTCCATTCCCACATTGTCTTGCAAATCCACTGCCCCCGCACTACAATATCAATACACTGAACAGCTCACGTGACACTGCCAGCAAAGGTTGTATACGGAGCACATTCAACACAGTGTACAATCTCTGAACTAATCTTCTCTGCTCAATAATAAACTGACGTTGATCATGGTGGATAAACAGCTAGGGTGGATATGTGACGGGCAGATGCGCGATGGATTACTGTATACTATCTAAACAAACTGAGCCCAAAAGTAGGGTTCAGTCTAAAGCAGAAATAATAAGTGTCCATTCACATCGAATGCTACGCAATGTGTCAGAGCCTTGCACTGGGATAGTATTGAATGCATCATAAAGCTGTCAAAGTAGAAAGAAAACAGCTTCTGTTATAGTGAATGGATATATTGTGTGCTTGAAATAAAAGAAAATGAAAAACAATTTGTATTAGCTTATTTGTTGTCACAATGTTTGCTGACAGCTGTATTTAATTCAGTTCAGTTATAATATATTTATTATCCATAACTATAAAACTATACATTTAGAAGTAACGGTACTAAAACAAACTAATTACCTAATAGCATATACATTATTTCTAATTTTCTTTTATCCACCTGTATAATGGTTAATAGCCTGGAAAGGACATATCAACATTCAGTTTTCAGTATCTGTTCTAAAACACTATTTGTTGCACCAAAGGATTAATTGTTTTCATTGCCCGTTTCACATAAAGCAGCATCGTCTTTCCTCCAGTGTGAATGGACCATATAGAAACATATCAGTTTAATTTAAAAAAGAGATTGCATTGTGTCTCATTGCCCAGCATGGCATTAGGTTTGAATGGGTTATATCGAACAATAGAACTGCTAAAGCCGTGATACCAGGCCTAAAAGAGTGCAGGCTGGATAAGTATGTAAGAGGAAAGCACAGATATACTTAATTTGAAATTTCTTTTCTTCTTTTCTTAGCCCTTAAACAAAACAGCACTGTGATATCCTCAACAGCATACTAGTTAATGACTAAGAGAAACGGCACCCGTACACTTGCTGTAATTAATGTTTACTTGTTTATTTTCTGAACAGGAAAACACTTTGGGGAATACTCACGCTAACCTTGATCAGAACTAGAATCTGAACAGGATATGGTTCTCCATGACCCATGACCCCTTCAACTATTGGAGCTATTCCAGGGATCATGTTACAATAACTCAACTGTAATAAAATGTAACTAAAACCCAGGGGACTAAACTTTCCACAAGCACCATATGCAATACCTTTCTTTTACATTTTGAGGGTGGTTAATAATACAGATTGAATAAAACAAAGACTGTTACAATATATTGAATATACTACTTTACACAAAACACATAACCACCATCGTACGATCAGTTAATCAATATATTACTTCATGTATTTTATAGTACAGAAATAGGCAAATATAACTAGTAGCAGCTTTCCTAGAACACTGACAAAAAACCCCAATATCACAAATGTAATATAATGAAGGAAATAGAAATGTATTTTATGTATTTTTAAAATAGAAATGTACCTTTTTCTTCCAAGACATCTCCAACTACTTTTTGGCTACTGATTTTAAATTTTACACAAAGTAAAATAAATAGTTTAAACAAGCCTTTGCTTTGCTATTCTAATCAAAATTATGTGTGCTGCCTGTGTGAGGAAACAGATCCTGTGTGCTATTTGACTGGCTATTTGACTACCTCTGTGAGCTGTGATTGGCTTAATGGCTGTGTCACTCATACAATGCAGACTGCACATGTTAAACACATGTGTTATATTAAAGTGGCGGGTTGTTTAGAAGAAGAATTCCAAAACGATACAGTACATTAATGCAATTTTAGAAACTAATGTGTGGGCGGAAAGAGGAGGAGAAGGAAAAAGGCCATTTTTATTTTATTTTACATCAGACAAGGAATGCATGTTAAAATTAAAAGGTAAGCAGTGCAGTTTCACTTTACGTTGCCTCTGCCTGTCCCCTGCTCCTTTTCGGTCAATGACCAAAAGATATGTCTGGACTGCTGGGGCTTTTGATATCACTGTGGTCACGGGTAAGTCTCTGACTTTATCGTACACGTTAAATTATCACTCACAATACGTGTAGAGTGCATGGTATGGTATGTAAATTAGCCAAATACTGTGCACATAAATTAATGTGTTCTCTGTTAGTAAATGGGGCAGTAAATTAAAATTTACCGTGCACCTTAGGCTCACTATTTTATGTGCGAGCTAACTTCAAATTTAGTGCCCTTTTGTAAATGAGGCCCAAAGTGTTCTATTGGTCTGGAGAAAGAGTTACCCGAGTTTTACTGCTCAATTGATCCCTGATATCTACTGGGAATCTGCATCATCCTATTGATTTCTAAGGTCGGACCCATGCTGGCTGAGAAAAGGGTATGTGTTGCATAGGGATCTCATCTGTGTACCTCTGGGCAGTCCAAGGTCCAGCCATTAGGGGAGTATCCCTGAAGTAAAGAGGGAATCTGGCTCCTAAGCCATTGCCAAAGCTCTCCATTGATCTGAAGGCAGTTAATAATACCGATCCACAAAAAGGGAAACAAAACTGAACCAGGTAACTACAGACCAGTAAGCCTGACTTCTATTATATGCAAACTTATGGAAACTATAATAAGATCCAAAATGGAAAATTACCTATATGGTAACAGGGTCCTGGGAGACAGTCAACATGGTTTTAGGAAAGGGAGATCGTGTCTAACTAACTTGCTTGATTTTTTTGAGGATGCAACATCGATAATGGATAATTGCAAAGCATATGACATGGTTTATTTAGATTTCCAGAAAGCTTTTGACAAAGTCCTGCACAAAAGATTAATTCTCAAACTGAACGCAGTTGGGATTCAAGGAAACACATGTACATGGATTAGGGAGTGGTTAACATGTAGAAAACAGAAAGTACTGATTAGAGGAAAAACCTCAGAATGGAGTGTGGTAACCAGTGGCGTACCACAGGGATCAGTATTCAGTCCTCTGCTATTCCTAATCTACATTAATGATTTAGATTCTGGTATAGTAAGCAAACTTGTTAAATTTGCAGACGACACAAAAATAGGAGGAGTGGCAAACACTGTTGCAGCAGCAAAGGTCATTCAAAATGATCTAGACAAGATTCAGAACTGGGCAGACACATGGCAAATGACATTTAATAGAGAAAAGTGTAAGGTACTGCACGCAGGAAATAAAAATGTACATTATAAATATCATATGGGAGATATTGAAATTGGAGAAGGAATCTATGAAAAAGACCTAGGAGTTTTTGTTGACTCAGAAATGTCTTCATCTAGACAATGTGGGGAAGCTATAAAAAAGGTTAACAGGATGCTCGGATACATTGTGAAAAGTGTTGAATTTAAATCAATGTACAATGCACTAGTAAGACCTCATCTTGAATATTGTGTTCAGTTCTGGTCACCTCGGCTTAAAAGGCATGTCATATTCAGACAGGCTAAAAGAATTGAATCTGTTCTGTCTTGAACAAAGAAGACTAGGCGGCAACCTAATTCAAGCATTCAAAATTCTAAAAGGTATTGACAATGTCGACCCAAGGGACTTTTTCGACCTGAAAAAAGAAACAAGGACCAGAGGTCACAAATGGAGATTAGACAAAGGGGCATTCAGAACAAAAAATAGGAGCCACTTTTTTACACAGAGAATCGTGAGGGTCTGGAATCAACTCCCCAGTAATGTTGTTGAAGCTGACACCCTGGGATCCTTCAAGAAGCTGCTTGATGAGATTCTGGGATCAATAAACTACTAACAGCCAAACGAGCAGGATGGGCCAAATGGCCTCCTCTCGTTTGTAAACTTTCTTATGTTCTTATGTTCTTATGTGTTAAGAAAAACAACAGTTGGATCACCTGATAAAAGGTCTATTCTGGTGTGGTCATTTTGAAATAATAAGTAAATAAAGAACCGTGCTGCCAACACTGATACTGATTCCATTCAGCAAGCATGTATATTGCTCATCATAGGTATGTGTGACATTGGCTAGATCAACCAGTGTCTTAATAGAAGTAAGAGTCAGTGCCATCTAGTGATATGCCACTTTGGATCAAGTTTCCTTTTCTTTTGCTGGCACTATACAGCTGTGCACTAGATGGTGCCGGCACTTACTAATATAAAGACACTTTAGTTGAGCTAGTCTACATCACACATGTCTACGGCATGCAACTTGAACTGAAAAGTAGCTCCTGAACTCATAGTCTAAGCCCCTTCATTCAGACTTGTTTAAAAATAAAAAAAATCAGATTCTGACTCCATTCAGAATGATTGCAAACACTATAGAAAGGTAACTAATAAAATTATATTTTAAGCTACTTACTCTTTAAAATTTAAAATAATATCTAATTTGGAATTTTGAATGAGGTCATTATTAATTTTATATAAATGTCTGCTACTGCACCGCCCATATCTTTGTTGTGTATACATGTTTGTATGTGTGAATGTGAAAGCCTGTAGTTGACTGAACAATTAACTGAAGAACTATTCATGTCTATTGAATGTATGTTATTCAACACTTCAGTACAAACAGGAAGTATTGTATCCTATTTCAGTAACATTCCATTTAAAGGTAGACAAAGCAAACCATTCCTGTCCATTCCTTTAATATCCACCTGTGGCAAAGTGGTTAACAGTGTGCAGGTGCAGGAATGCTGTATTGATCAATAAACAGAAATAATCCAGGTGCAATGGTGTTTTTTTTGTTTGTTTTTTTTTGGGGGGGGGGTTGTTTAGTACAATCCAAAGTCTGATGACAAACGGCAGTAAACAATAACAATGAGAATAGGCAATACAGCAGCGTGTATAGCACTGTTGTTAATCCCCGGGTTGGTCCTATAATAACAATAGTCACGTTCCTAAACACCCACACGTAACACAAGCACAAGGCTGCCACGTCATTTCCCTCCTGGGTCGATGATTTACTGTATTATAGCTCCGCCCCCTTTCTAAATAAAGAGCCCGAACAGGTTGGGAGAGAGATTTATCACTAAGAATCATTCTGTCCCTGTCACACCACCTCACTCTAAAGTAACACTGTCCATATTGTTCGCCCCTCTCACAAAGTGCCTTGTTTCCCAGCAGTTTCATGTAAACATCCTTTTTATTATCTCAAAGAGAAGTCTCCCACACATATACAATATCACATTTTAAGTCTGATAAAGAGCTAATTAAACAACAAAATTGCTGAATTAGTCACAACTACAACAGTTTAGAGAACCTTGGGTCACACTTAACTTTTTCCAATGGAAACCAGAATTCTCAAGTGGAATCTCCTTGTGAATGGGACTATGTGAATACTGTAGTTGCTGTCAAAATGGTTATATGCCACTATGGAATAATGGCAATTTTGGCCTCATTTTAAAGTCTGACATTGCAAACATATACTTGTTGTTTTCGGTTTCTATGGTACCTGTTAAAAGTGTAACGTTAGGGAATGGAGACAGAGGAAAATAATGCTCTATTTATCACATTATGATGAATGGGGCTCAGTACATACAGTACACTTCAAACATCACATATTTATGGCCGATTCTTTTTTTTAAACTTGGGCGTTTTTGTACATAACATCTTAATATGATTCTTTCTAACTAAGCTGTTTTGAAACATGTTTTCTACAGACTGCAGTGTGATTACTGTCCATAATACATGCATTACATAAACTGTGTGATTATTTCAAAACTTGTTGTGGGTAGTTATGCTATTACAGTATTACAATACAGCAACATTTAGTAATACATTATTATTTATACAACACATCTTAAGCAATAAGAACAGGCTCATTGGGTTACGACTGGATATATTTCGAGGATGTTATACTAGCGAGGGAGTACAGTCATTGGGATCTCAAGTTATAGCAATTATTTTACAAATGCTTTGGCCTTTCCTTGTTTTAAGGTTCTGGTTTTTTTTTTTTTTTTTTTTTTTTTTTTTATAAAAACGTTGGTTAAGTGCCAAATCCGCTCTGAGTTTGAGTACAGCCACTTCAGTGATTCAGCTTGGGGACTTAGCAGTTAATATACATTTTATGACTTTTGTTTATAGCTGGACTAATGAAAGTTCCCCCCTGTCATATGATGATGCTTATTAAAAACCAAAGTCTGACTGGTCTTTTCCTTGGAAACTTGATTGTATTTCTGAAAGGAGAATGCGGCCATTAATCAAATATGTAATAATCAATCCTGATATATAGCTCACTTTGTTCACACTCCTTATTGTTTAGTTGCTTGGTCCCCCTCCTCCTCTGCCCCCACATTGCAGAGTGCCTTGTCTAGGGGGAAGGTAGCCTCAAGAGTCACCTATCCTGCCTGCTGGCATTAGTTATTTGTTAAATTAATATGCTTTATTCATCATAGTTTTGCCAGCATAGGGGTGGCTAATGAGCTCCAATAACAATGCAATCATTTACAGGCATGTTTATCTGTCAATTCAATAAATTGTTAATCTTTATTCTAATGGTGAAATATCAGTACTAATTGAATATGAAATTGAATCTTGATTTAATGGGATCATAGGAAAACAAAATGATTAGATAAGATAAAGATTAAAGAGACAATAAAACAAACAACAAAGGAGCAATCAAATTCTTCTGACATATTTAACACATAATTAACTTTATTTTCTTGTTTTTGCCTCTTCACCCATTTATTTTGCCCTGTATATAAGTTCTGAGGCTGTCTAGTTTTTTTGCTATCTGTATTCTTGTAGTTTTTGGTAACCTTGAAAAGGTAAAAGGTTTTATAGCCCTATCCAATTCAGATTGCTTTCGGTCTGGTGTGGTTACTTATCTGTGGAGGTGTTTGTATTCAGTACTGTTGCTTTAACTGTTTTTCTTAGTGAATCAGTAACATTTCTCAAAATGCCTGATGACAGATAGACTTACTGGTATTGTTGTATCAGCTGCAACACGTTTTGCATGTCTTCCTGATTCAGTTCATGACAATATTTTAACTGCTGTTTCATTTACTGAGCTCGATTGAAAAAAAATTTAAAAAATCTTGGTGGTTATAAAATCGAGAAAATCTTTTTTGCTTTCATCAAATAAAACGAATACTTAAAATGTAATAGTTAATATACTGTACATTTAAAAGTTAAGACATTTATAATTTCACCCAACCCATGTCCCTTAGTAACATCACGTAATCACATAACAAATCAAACAAACTATTAAACACATATTATTTATTAGCTAAAGTTAAGTTAAACCTTGATTTCCATTACTGTGCTCAAGCATTGTATGTCATCCCTTTATAGCTTGCAACCCATTATTATAAGGCTGGACACATACTGTATGGTATAGTCAATTAACCATGGCATCTGACTACATCGTTCTAACAAAAGAAGAATACTATATTTGACAAACTATGAAGATGTTTGAGTAGCTAAGCAGGCCTTGTTATAGTCATTGACCTTTAAAATGTGTTTATACATTGGGTCTCAAAAACAGGTTGTATAAAAAAAATCTCAGTTAATTTCTGTAACAATCCATTATTTATCTCTTTAAAATTCTGTTTGTCAAACGCTAGACATGGCTTGAGGGCAGAATCCAAAGACATGTCATTCAGACCTTTGTGTTGCAATCCACCACTGGCAGCTTTTCAGCAAACAAGAAAATATTAGGGATGCAGTAGTGAGTGACAAAGGTTTTATTTATTTCTGACTGTTGTCTATTGACTTTTAGAAGCTGGGAGGGGGGCTATGAAGCAACAGCTGGTCAATGATTAAGCAGGTGTTTATAAATATGGTTTTGTAAATGTAATCTTTTTTGATCAAATGGTGACTTCTTATGTATCACTGCACCTTATTTATATTATATTATTCTTTAAACGTAAGCTCATGCTGTATGTTTTAGTGTAAATAATTAGTGCTGTGATTATTCGTGCAATCAATAAAGAGTATATTTTTTTATCATTTACTTTTCTAAACTAAAGGACAAATTCATCACAAAAAATGATGACTTTTTCAGCCTCTAGTGTTCAGTGTGAGCTCATATAAACAGGCGTTATTTTAAAAAAAATATTTTTCTTATATCTTTCTTATCATGACCACCATACATCATATTTCACTATTTACTGATCTACATTGAATATTTACAATTACAAATCCCAAAGTGGTCCTGGTGATAGGAATTAAAGGCTGGTTTTCCCATACACAACCTCAAAACAAAACACACAGTTATGTTTGTCTTTCCTAGTAATTATCTTTAGTAGCTATACATAGTCTTGAATTCATCAGGTGCAATGCAGTGCTATCTATTCACTGTTTGTTTTTTGTTTTTAACACAAATTAGTAATGTTGTTTCTGCTGCAATATTACTGAATTGGTTACTAATGGTCATACAGTGTAAACCAAATGGATAATCACATATAGTTTTTATATCAGCCTTTTTAGATAACAGAACACAGAAATACAAATGTTAATATGTCATAAAAATACTTGCTTAACTCTGCACCCATAAAATAAAACCTAGTGCTGTGAAACTAGTGGCTGTATAGATATATTATATACATTTGCCTGTTATAACATTGGCTGATATGGTTATGTTCTGTGGAACAAAGTCCAACCATAAAAAGATATTACTGTACTTGATAATCTAAGCTTCACAGCCTTTAGTGGAATATAGAAAAGACTTTTAATATTGGTATTGCATTTCCAAAGCAAGTGTTTTTCAATAACTTTTGAAGCTTTGTGAATCACAAATACCAACAGTGGTTTGTTATTCAATAGTAAGCTGAAAATATCAATGTCATATTTGTTATTTATTATTTTGGTTCTGTGATTTTCTCCAATACTTATTTTTATTTTTCTATTACAATTATATTGGGGGTCTGTGACAGGTTGATTGAACAAGGAGGCTGCCCCAGGGCTGGGCTGATCAGGAGTTCCTGCCTACAGCCAGTTCAAAAATAGTCTGGGCCACAGATCGGCTGCTAACAGGCCATGGACCCACACACATGCACTGCACTTATGTTTCTGTGTTTCCAACAAGGAGGAAAGCATCCGATCCAGGAGGAAAGAATCAAGAATCACTACACAAAACTCTTCCACTCCCAGACGGGTTCTGTGAAGGCGCTGACCAGCCAGGACTGTCAGAAAGAGCCGGAGTCAGCGCTCAATTGCTAGGACTCCGGGAGCACCAAAACTAAATCAGTTTAGGGGAGTTTAATCCCGCAAGAGTATAGAGAGGGTAATGTAGTGTAGTAGGTTCCTGAGGTGGAACCTCTCTTTTAGCAGGAGTAGTGCTCTCCATCTGCAAGCAAACTTTTATTTATTGGCTTTGTTTTGTTTTTATTTATTAAATCTCGCACTAGGGTTATCATTGTTGGTACCCTAGTGGCGGCACGTGTGCGTGTAAATAAATCTGCGCGTCTGTGTGGAGTGTACAACGCAATGCTCTACGTTTGGCTCTTATTATCAGTGACAACCTGTGCAGGCGACACTCCTCCTGTTATAGGGTCAAAATAAAAGTACTGTATTTGCATGTTCTGTTTTACACAGCTTTACACTGTTTATAATAAGGTACAGTAAAATGCCTCATTACCATAACACCAAATAGAGTGAAGCCTGAATTAACCCAGAGGTTTCTGGAGTCAAGTGGCTTTTCAAGGTGTCTCGGTCTTTCATCTGTTTAGGTCATTTCACCTCAGCGGTGTCTTTGGAGTGAAAGAATGTTACTGGCTGCAAAGTATGTTAATTATTTGGTGATGCAGCTGGTTGGTTAATGAAAGGAAAGAAGGTGTTCAAAAGGGTGAAAAAATGTCACTCTCCATGTGAAATGGCTTAAGAAGTGCAAGTGTAACTAATTGAAAGTAAGGCATGCAAACGCTAGTGCTAGTAGATATTGCATGCAACACGTGAGGACGATAGTACACAGTGGAACATTATACACCTTTAACTTTCTCATACAGTTCCATACAAGTCCAGACTATAAGAAACACACCAATGCAAAGTTTTAAGCACTGTCTTCAGTTAACACAAACAAATCTGATTTCTGTATAGCTGCCAAAACTTGGCTGAGTAAACTAATCATCCCTCATTGACTTCAATTATTTTACAACACTCAAAGTGCTGCGTGGATTCAAATAGGCAAAGTCTGCCATTAAACAAGTTATTTACTCACATCTGCAAATCAGTTCAAGGTCTGTTGGCAGCAACGGCTGGTTGATCTTAAGATTGAACAAACATACTGCTATGGAAGTGAGTGCTTGGTGTTTATTGAAAGTCTGACCAAATAGCTAAAAAACCTTCAGTAGGTTGATATGTTCCATCACCTGGCTTTGGTTTACCCCAGCTGTCACAATTCTTACCTCTTCAGGGGATGGCTCCTTTGAGAGTAAAAGTCAAGAGTCTCGGCATCACGTACTGTAAATTCTGTTGTCATTTCCAAATAATTAATTCTAACAATTAATAATATTATTTCTTTGCTTGTAAAAAATAAGCTGATTCATGATTTTAAAAAGTCAATTGCTAGGGAGCTTAAAGCCTTGAACCAAAAATGGACTAAGAATATCAAAATTGTCAACCTCAGTGTAAAACCTCTGCTTAGTGTGATACCATCTAAACGGTCATTCCTACAGGTCACAGCTCCCAATGGAAGAAAGGTGTTTATTTATTTATCACCTGTTACATGCCAGGTCCTAGTTTAAGGCTCTAATGTGACTTGCCGAAGAAACAAAGGTTGAGTGTGTTTAGTGATTCGCTTATGTAAAGTACACCTGCAAGAACAATAAACTATACAAATCATAATAATATAGAAATAGGTAATGCATTCTGGACTCAGATTCTTGCCAATAATGCAACACAAGTGATAGAAGTAATAGTTTATTATTTAGTTGCAGTAGCTATGTTTTTATTACACTGTGGCAGAGCAGAGCTCTGCCCTTTAGAAATTGGCAGTTATGGGGTTAAATTCCCCTACCTGCCTGGGTTTATTGTGTTCAAGTGGCTGGGGTTGATTAGTTAATTAAAGTAATTAACAATCAATCAGCACCCAGCCACCTGACATAAAAGGAGGCCTCAGCTGCCTATTAGGTAGAAAAGGGAGCTGAGGAAGCAAGTTGAGCTGAGGAAGCAAGTTGGTGTTTGTTTGTTTGTTTGTTTGTTTGTTTGTTTGTTTGTTTGTTTGTTTGTTTGTTTGTTTGTTTGTTTGTTTGTTTGTTTGTTTGTTTGTTTTGCATTGCATTTTCTGTTCCAGTGAAGCAGTTGCCCAGCCTGGAAACCTTTATTTTTGTAAGTTTTGCTTTATGTTTTGTTATTTGTGTTTAAATATTTGTTTTTGCCCTTGTGCCCTTTTATTTTGTGTTTATTTATAATAAAAAGTATTATTTTTTTGAACTGCAGTCTATTACTGGGCCTCTATCCACTTGCCAGCCTGTCACATCCACCTTTTAAAAGCTTTATTATCCCTTCCAGATTAAGTTGAACTGCAACACCAAAGGCTGCATTTGACTACCTTACAGTGTTCTTTTACAAGTAATATTCCACGTAATCAGTTTTTATTTGTTCTGCATTCCTAAGTCTGTTGTATGTATTTGTCTACATCCTGATTTAAGTGATAACTCTTCTAGCTGATGTGAATTCAGAATTTTATTTGTCTTTATCGTGTTACCATTTTTTTTGTATAGATCTTTATCAACCCAGTTTTTTCTGCCAAACTTGAAATGCTCAATTAGAACATCACTTCAAATTAAAGTTGATTAACTGCCGACTTCAAGCACATTGCCAAAACCTAAGCAACACGTGTTTCCAAGCTACTGAACCTGGGAGAAGAGGTACAGCCTGGCTTATCCTTATGTCTGCTCGTTGAGCATCTGACTAGAGTTGCATTTTTTAACAGATTTTGACCATTATTTGAGTAAATATATATATATATATATATATATATATATATATATATATATATATATATATATATATATATATATATATATATATTTTTTTTTTTTTTTTTTTTTAATTTCAGAACATCTTTTTGGATAACTTTAAGAACCACCCTACCATGAGGATGGTGGGATGATTGCATCTTATTTAGTTGATATTTTGGTTCTGTGATAAGACATTCAATCTGCTACTACCCCTTTGCTTTGTTTCTTGGGAAGAATTGTTTGAGAATAGTCACTTTGACTGGCATATGTGTAGTCAAGACGTTATCTTTTATATTTTATATATTCAATTATTTGCGACTGTGGTCAGGACCACATTTCTTGAAATCACGACTCTTAAGAAATAATTTACAAATGTTTCTACCAAATAAGACTAAGTTTATATAGTTACTAGTCACTTTAGTAAAAAGCCAGCCCAAATGCTGTTCTCCTCCAGTGATAAGGTGGCAGTGTATGAATGAAAGGTTACTTCTATTGTGGTGGGCAGGTAAAGCTTGATATCTGCAGTCTATTAAAAAAATAAGCTGGCATTTTTTCAAGTTGCACATTTTAATGGCTGGAATTTTATTTCCAGGATGTAAATAAAAAAAATACAAAAAAATGCACAATGGATTCATTCAGGTAACTCAACAAGAAGACTGGTCTCTTAGAAATTGAAAAATGAGAGAACAGCAAAACACAGCACAAAAAACGTTTTCAGGTGAGAATTGTTTAATACAAGTATTCAGAATATTAAGAATTTGGAATACTAGAATATTCCGAGCGCTCTGTATACATGCAGGCAGAATTCTTATTCCTTTCATATTCTGTGTTTATATGGTAAAAGGAATATTTGTTTTATGACATTAACGCATGCGTACGTTGCTTCCCAATGCAAACCAAGAGTGATGATTGTAGTAGAATAGTTTGTTTATTGTAGAGAGCTGGTGGTGTGGATGTATATTTCTGTTTGTTTTTTCAGATATGGAATCTGTTATTTTGAGATTGTGTAGATGCTTGTGGGTCTGAATTTTGTTCATGCAGACATGCACGCTCATGTCTTCATTAATAACAAGGAGACTGATTGAAGATGAGTTGCCCCTGTTTAGCCAAGCACATCAACAGAGCCTACAGTAAACAAATGTACAGTAGTGTAAAATATTTCCTTTGCTAATTTTCTACTTACTAGTTATATACAGCGTTACACTAAACAAAATATTGAATACAACACCTAGTTTTTTTTATACACTGTTAATTTTGTAATATGAGTAAACAGTTGTGTGATTTAACACACCTACAGCAAAAGTACAGATGTGGGAAAAGCTTGCAAAGAGGACAATGTACAATATGTGCTTGTTTCTTCTAGTTTTAAAATGTTAAACTCTGGGTTTTTTCCATAATCTCCCATTACATCACATGACGTGCACATGTTAAAGGTACACTGCTGTGCAGGATGCACTTTCACATGCTACACCAGGTCAGTGAAGGCAATGGGTGAGGGTTATTACCCAGTATGTCATTCATAAGGACAAAGCAAGGAAATTTGATAGATTTGCCCCACTTCTGTACTTTTTTTTTGTTTTTTCCTTTATAGTACTGTGCTTTTAAAACTTTACATCGATGATGAACTTGATCCACAGTTCTCTCAAATCCCCCTTCATGATTTTTTCTGCCATCCTTTTAAACACTTCTGACATCTGTTTCTTGTCATCAAGCTGTTTTAACGACTTTAAAATCCTTAAACTTGATGTCTCCTCATCAGACCAAAAGCAGCTGTGTTTTCTCGCACATGCCGTCATGTTTACTGCTGTATTTGTTATTGCACGTATCTGTTGTGGTTTAAGCTTCATAGTTGGAAGATGCTGTTTACATGGCTTTATATTCCATTAGTATTCTGCATACTAGGAGAATATGCCACCTCCAATATTCAGAATATACAGAGGCGGAATGTTCCTCTTCATATTCCGAATATGCTGTTTACATGGCAGAATATATTCGGATTATTCAGTATTCCAAATATTAATGGAATATTACTGGCCATGAAAAACACTATGAAGGTTAAACTAACCAGTATAGCAGTACTGTACTAGTCATATTTCCATGCAAAAAGCATGAAAGTTTATAAAATGATTTAATAACCACTTATTAGTTAAGTGTTTACAGTATTAACTGCCAATGATTATCATTTATCTTTGCAAATTTACCAAGCTTATTATGTAAAGGGGCGGCCTCTATGTACTGATTAATAAATAACCAATGTCCCCTCTCTCTCCCTCTTTCTCTGACCCTGTACTTACATGACAGCTACTGCTGAGCCTAGGACAAATAACCACCAACAATCACTGATAAAAAAAAAAAAAAAAAAAAAAAAAAACCTGATTCAAGCATAGCTGGGAAAGAAGAGCTCTTATGATACTCCAATGCAGTAGCTGTGGATCATATTTTATAAACTTGGGTAGGTTCAAAAGTAATTTTTGTTGTTCGGGTACTTGTAGCTGTAAATTAGGTATCACAGATTGTATGTATGGTGAAAGTATTTGGTCATATGCTCATGTATAAGTTTCACTGATTAATTTTACAGGCATCTTTTCAAGTTGCAATGGTAATAACAAGTTTTGTATATCGGTTTCATTTGTATTTACGATACATTAGATTGTAGTTTTACGTGCAATCACTGTTAGGTTTTACTATTCTGACATGATGATGAATTCACATTAATCATCATTACCGTGAACAATTAAAAAAAAAAAAAAAAGTATCATGTTACAAGAGTAAGTCTGGGAAAAGATAAGATATTTTTAGTGGTGCAAACACCTTATGTAAACAGTTGTAGCAACACATGGGAACATGCAACACAATAAAATAAAAAGGTCCTTATGTACCCTTTAATTAAACTATTTCTGGAAAGGAGAAAATTCCACATTAATGTTACAAAATAAGAAACAAAAAAACACAAGAGTGCTTAGGAGACATTGAAGTTAAGAACTTGTTCCATTTTTCTTTACTTCTCATTTGGGCTAAAACCAAATATGAATAATAAGTATTTTTCTCATAATGTAATTGTTATGAACTCTTGTTTAAACATGTTACTTGGCACACCCCTGTTATCAGCTCTTGTTGTCTGTGGTTGGTGTGGGCAGGGGTTGATTGGGGGAAGAAACAAGGGGTCTTATTTGCAAAGAACTATTTGAAGAAAGATTTATTTTTTGAAAGCTTGATTTTATGCACAAAATAGTATATCATTCCTGTTAGTTTTCGGAATTACAAATCACACTTTGGATACATCTATTTACTGTATTGCACAGTATTAGGCAAGACATGGCTTCTAAACTAGGGCTACTAAAACAGAGAAAACAGATGGATTGATTTAAAATATGACATGCCTACTAGTAAGAATAAGTCAAGGTTGAGATGCTGCCACTAGGCAAGAGCGTAACTGTTTCATTAGTTTACCGAATTACTGACTCTTTCGTGGTTAATAGGCTACTACTAAGTATTCATTATCAAAGCTGTAAATGAAAAAACTTGTAAAATTAAATGTCTTTTTTATGCAGATAACAATGTCAGTTTAGTCAATACAATTTCAGAAAGAAATATGCTATCATTATTCATACTATTTGACTTAAAATGCCCCAGGATGTATTGATTACTGGTTGTTAAATTCCTTTTCAAGGCAAATTCTCCAAGTTTAGGCATATTTCATTTGTAGTCTTATTTACACAGTACATGTCTCATCAACACAGTGTCATTTTATCCCCAATCATAAATCGTCCAGCCTAGGCTGATTAAATTCTATTACCTCGTATTTTCCATTATAGGTTTGAATACAGTGGAAAGTAGCCATACCTTTACAATACATTGCACTGC
Source organism: Polyodon spathula (assembly GCF_017654505.1). Classification (NCBI taxonomy): domain Eukaryota; kingdom Metazoa; phylum Chordata; class Actinopteri; order Acipenseriformes; family Polyodontidae; genus Polyodon; species Polyodon spathula. Next base: position 26,135,953 of record NC_054541.1, on the reverse strand, counting down.
ATTCCACAATAAACATTGATTTCTAATACAGTACTGTACATATTGTTTTAACAGATACATGCTTGCTGGGATGTCAACCATACGCAAATAAAAATGCATCTCTATGTCTTGCAGGACTTTTCAATTTTTTTGACTTTAACGAGATCTGAATGAATGAGTGGATGGGGTCAGATATAAATGTGTTGGGGCCGCTTCAGCTGCCTGCCAGTGATGGCTTTTCTTTATCTGAAAACTCCCAGTTCTTTGGTAAGCGACTATTTATATTTTCAGTTGCTAGCTACACGTGTTAAATAGGAGGCTTTTGTCATCTTTATACTTTACTGTTATCTGAATATGATTAAAAAAAAAACTTACATGGATTTTATAAAATAAAAACCTCTTACAGAACAGTACATCAAGGTTTCTTATAAACATTGAAGCATGCTGATTGAGACCTTGTTTGGGTGAAGAAACATACAAGTATTTGCTCTCTGAAGCAACAGATCATTTTTTTCAAAGGATCCACCCAAAGACAATCTGACTTTCACTCTCAATCCAGGCTTTCTATTTAAAACAAATAGGCTTTAATTTGGATCAGGCAGAATCCTTGCTAAATCCTGAACCCTAAAGCTAGAATATCTGTGAAACTTCATCTCAAATGTTTGTTTTGTTTGTTTTTAATCAGCAGTTTACCAAAATATAATTTACAAATGCTCCATCATGAATTTAATAATAGTTGGTTTCATTTTTCATGAAGTGGTGTCTTGGAGTTGAGTGTAGAGTGTAGAGCTGTAAGGCGTCAGGAAGATTTACCCTGAACTCGGGAATTGAAATCTGTGATCTGATGACTGGTCTGTGATTAGGATTGTTTTTATTGGATTTTACTCCAACCAAAATGCACGACCTAAATAAAAAATTTCTGCAAAAACAGCCAGCATTAACAAACAAAGTTACCAATTTAAATTAAAGTTACCCATACAAATCTGTTTACCATCAACTAATTGCACTGCCTGTCATAACAGCTCGTGGTTATGCTTTGCAGTTTTTAATGGAATGAATAGATTAACCTCATGATAAACAGGGTTTCCAATCTACAACATTAGGCTTATATTAATTGGTTTTAAAATAAATTGGATTATGAGATGGGTCTTTGTAAATACCCAAGAGTGGTAAGCAGACATTGTGTGAAAATAACTCGTACATTTTTGACAATTCTTCAAAGAACATGCATGTCCAATCACAGTTACAATCATTTATTAAGATCAGGTTTTAATAATAGTTAATGCTGTGTTTAATAGGGGTGTGCAGATACTCACATTTTACTTGTAAATAAAGGAAACAGAGAGACTGCATTATTATGTTGAGTAATTAACACATTTTATTCAATTTAATTAATACCTAACTACTTCAGATATTTTTGGAAAAATTATTTGGAATAACCTTAGTATATAAAAATGTTAATGATACTGTTACTATCCATGCAGTGTTCTACAGATATCCTTGCATTGGAAAATCTTGTAATAAAACTGGGCAATGAATGACTTTTAGATCGTATTTTCCATGATCGTCAAATGTCATCACTTCAACAAGGAATTGCTTTTTAAGATTCCACTTAACTACAATCATTAAGTGGATTACAAAACCACTACAGATAAAAAATATTGAGACGTTGGTTGAAGACATTTGGCTGGTTTATATTCTTTATTGGTGGGTATATATTCATTAGTGTTATCAATATTTATAGTTCACACATACAGTATGACCATGATATGTACAGAAATGCAGGAACTTAGGTGTTAAAGTTAATAAGTAATCCTGGCAACCTTTGAGCCTGCAGCACACCTGAGGAGGTACTAAAGGCTGGTGGTTGGGTAATACGTTAGTAGATATTTATGATGTTACAGTGGCTACAATGACTGGTTTTAGTTGAACACTGTTCTTGACTGAGAGAGGTACAGAGGGAGGAGTAGTAAGGTCTTGAGGTACCCAAGCCGGACACATTCATCACATCCATTTGGCTTGGTCTGTCATGGAAATGGTCCAAGTGAAGCCTACGGGAGGTGGGTAGCTTAATTAAAACTTAGATCAGTATTGACAAATCAGCTTCATTTCCCAGTGGTGCTTTTGCCTTTGAACATAAAGGAAGATTGCTTTAACAAGAAATAGGATTTTTTTTTTTTTTTTTTTTAATAAGAATTCATGAATAATAATTTAATGTAGTGTGGACTTGTGGTAAGAAATAGGGGAATATAGTGCTGATTTTGGTTTATTATTAACTTTGCAAAAAAAAATTCTCTCAAAGATAATATGGTTTGATTTTTTTTTTTTTGTTGACTTATAACTGCATATCAATTTAAATCAAATGTGTTTCCTTTTACTGGTAGCTGCTGATCTGATTCATAGAGTACAAAAAATATCTAATCTCACATTAACAGTTTCACTATAAAATATTGACAAATATATCCTCCACCAAATATTTAAAAGGAACAACATTAATCTTACACAAGGAGATTTTCACAATGGCTCTTTTTTTTGTGTAGTTAGATGCACTTAATTTGAATTCTTTTGAATTAAATTTGAATTGAATATTTATTTAAAAAAAAAAGCTTTGTAAAAAACAAACAAAAAAAACAAGCAACAACTCAATGTTCCTGGCCTGTATCATTTCTTTATTTAATCATGCATTTTCTTTTGTGGTTTTAGATTTGCTGACTGAACAAGACAGCCCTCTGATGCATGATCCAGATGTGCTGTCCTTCCCCAGCTATCCCAGCATGCAATTCTCTCCGGTACAGCCACCCATGGCCTCCCCACCTTACTACTCCAACCACAGTTACTACCTTCAGTACCCTGAGGAGTGGTACTCCACTGCTGGAGTTCATGAACTGAGAAAACTGCCCTGTGAGAACAGATATGAAAAGGGGATAGAAGGGATTACACCTGTGTGCAAGAGGTCAAAACAGGCACTTCATGCAAGGCGGATAAAGGGGGATGAACTATGTGTAGTTTGTGCGGACAAGGCCTCTGGATACCATTACAATGCACTTACTTGTGAGGGATGCAAAGGTAGGATAAATGGCATTTCTTTGCTTTTCAAAACATGAGAAATGTTGCTTAGATGAATTAAAACAATTTTTACATCTTTATCATTCTTTGTTTTATTAGACCTAAGTTTGACACTTTAAAAGTTTTGTTTCTCGAGGCCTACTCAACGCTTTCCTTTTCTGAACCAAGAAAAAACATAGAAACCTTAAGCACACTAAAATGGCGAGTGTGCTTGTTTTTCTGATGGTAGTGACCTAGTCAAACTATAACCAGGAAACTTTGCTTGCTTACCCAATCTCTGGTTTACATCTCTTTAGAGAGATGTAAATCCACAGCTACAACTAGGAACAGGTAAAAGGCCTAACAAGCAGGCTTGTTATTGAGTAATTGGAACGTTTCAGAAATAGTGATGCTATCTTGCTTAAATAAATTGTCAGGTTTGTTGTTGTTACTTAGATCAACTACATTGATCCAATATAACAAAGGGGGTTCAAATGAGGGAAAAGTATTTTTTGAAAGACGGTAGAACAGATATATAAAAGTAATAAAATATATATGTTTGAATGTTTTTGTGTCTCAAAGATTTGTTTCTTCTTGTGTCTAGTGGATCTTGTGATGTGGTCAGAGAAGTAAAAATGACCATAAACTTTGTTTGCCATTATGAAATATTCTATTTTGTCTAGTCCTTTGAGTATTTTAGTTTTTATCGTAACTGGGCTATTGCCATCATTGTATTCTAACAAGATACTTTCTACAACTGGATACTTGACAGAACAGTAAAAATAAAATAAAATAAATAAACAGAAAAAAATGTATGTAAAATGTGATATGTTCAGATTTTCATTTGTGCGATTTAATTAAATTTTGTAAACTTTGTGAATCTTCAAAAAATACAGATGTATTTGAGAATATGGTTTCTGTAGAATTATTTTCCCTGTGAAAATGTTGGATTCTTACTGTTTAAAAGTAAATGTGGAGAAATGGCTTTAAAGTCTATTTTCTTAACTCCCCCTGTTTGTTATGATGAAGTACATTTGGTTCTTTTTTGTTTTTTATACTTTAATTCATATAACACTTTATATAAAAAAGTTACACTGTGGTACCTAATCACGTCAGGCCTGATTTTCATGACAGGGCAAACCTCTAACGTTAGGGCAAAACATGTTTGTCCCTGATTTTGATGAAAAAAAATGCCAGCTCCGGAATGCGATTTTGGTGACATGCTTTGCACCGTCCTTTACCGCCTGCATTAGTCCCAGTGGTCAGCATAACTTTTGGGGTGGGGCCTCATTTGCATGTTAGCTTTGAAGGATTTCGATGATGCCACAGGTGGGTTGAGGTTTATTTGAAATGCAGGTGCAGTATTGCAAAAATGGAACAGCAAGTGATGAAAGAGAAGGCGCAAGGGAGAGAACACAATTTATTATATTTCTTATGTGTTAAAACAATATATGATATAGTTGTAATGTGGAACATGCCTTTGTTAACTTTAGGTCTGATCTATACATACAGTACAGTGCAAAAGTTTTAGTCAGGTGTGAAAAAATGCTGATAAGAATGCTTTCAAAAAGACATGTTAATAGTTTATATTTATCAATTAACAAAATGCAAAGTAAGTGAACAGAAGAAAAATCTACATCAAATCCATATTTGGTGTGCCCACCCTTTGCCTTCAAAACAGCATCAATTCTTCTAGGTACACTTGCACACAGTTTTTGAAGGAAATCGGCAGGTAGGTTGGCCCAAACATCTTGGAGAACTAACCACAGTTCTTTTGTGGATTTAGGCAGCCTCAGTTGCTTCTCTCTCCATGTAATCCCAGACAGACTCGATGTTGAGATCATGGCTCTGTGGGGGCCATACCATCACTTCCAGGACTCTTTGTTCTTCTTTACGCTGAAGATAGTTCTTAATGACTTTCGCTGTATGTTTGGGGTTGTTGTCATGTTGCAGAATAAATTTGGGGCCAATCAAATGCCTCCCTGATGGTATTGCATGATGGATAAGTATCTGCCTGTACTTCTCAGCATTGAGGAGACCATTAATTCTGACCAAATCCCCAACTCCATTTGCAGAAATGCAGCCCCAAACTTGCAAGGAACCCCCACCATGCTTCACTGTTGCCTGCAGCCCTTCGGCGAACAAACTGCCTTCTGCTACAGCCAAATATTTCAAATTGACCCATCAGTCCAGAGCAGCTGACATTTTTCTGCACCCCAGTTCCTGTGTTTTCGTTCATAGTTGAGTTGCTTGACCTTGATTCCATGTCAGAGGTATGGTTTTTTGGTCGCAAGTCTTCCATGAAGGCCACTTTTGACCAGACTTCTCTGGACAGTAGATGGGTGTACCAGGGTCCCACTGTTTTCTGCCAATTCTGAGCTGATGGCACTGCTGGACATCTTCTGATTGCGAAGGGAAGTAAGCATGATGTGTCTTTCATCTGCTGCAGTAAGTTTCCTTGGCCGACCACTGCGTCTACGGTCCTCAACGTTGCCTGTTTCTTTGTGCTTCTTCAAAAGAGCTTGGGCAGCACATCTGGAAACCACTGTCTGCCTTGAAATTTCTGCCTGGGAGAGACCTTGCTGATGCAGTATAACTACCTTGTGTCTTGTTGCTGTGCTCAGTCTTGCCATGGTGTATGACTTTGGACAGTAAACTGTCTTCAGCAACCTCACCTTGTTAGCCGAGTTTGGCTGTTCCTCACCCAGTTTTATTCCTCCTACACAGCTGTTTCTGTTTCAGTTAATGATTGTGTTTCAACCTACATATTGAATTGATGATCATTAGCACCTGTTTGGTATAATTGTTTAATCATACACCTGACTATATGCCTACATGATCCCTGACTTTGTGCAAGTGTACCTAGAAGAATTGATGCTGTTCTGAAGGCAAAGGGTGGTCACACCAAATATGGATTTGATTTAGAGTTTTATTCTGTTCACTCACTTTGCATTTAGTTAATTGATAAATATAATCTATTAACATGTCTTTTTGAAAGCATTCTTACTTTACATATATATATTATATATATATATATATATATATATATATATATATATGGATTGCCGGATTGGAAAAATAACCACCTCTGAAGGGCATTATAAAAGCCCTACTTCCGAGGTGTATTGAAGCCATCCACATGATTTAGAACGCTAACTTCTGTCGTGAAGGAGTCCATCTAAGTCCATCTAAAAAATAAAAAAATAAAAATAATAAAAAAGTCCACCAGCAAGAACAGTCACAACAGTTGATGAGGAACAGTTAAATGAAATATAAGAAAACAAAGATTCAAAACAACATAAATAAATAAATAAAACTACAGCATGGGCTGGTTAATGTACTTAAAGAAAAAAAAATGGACATTCATTTTATGGAAATAAATTCAAAAAAATCTCAACATAAGGGAATTTTATGTCAGTACAAGAAGTTAAACAGAGGACCAGTATTCAGTCTCCAGTTTTATAATGCTGAGCTGAACTAAATACATATTTTAACTGTAGAAGTTTTAACATCTCTGCTGACAGCGAGTTTAAAATCAGCAGTAATGTATTCATGTCAGTCAGGAAAACTCTTAGAAAAGCAGGTACCGACAAGGCCAGACATGACCTCCTGAATTACCGGTCTGGATTTTAAACATCTGCAGGAAACTGAGGTACTGTCCCCTGACACCGCAATCGGATTGGTGCGTAAAGTCTGGTTTGATCGTCAACTTAATCTGGCACAACTTAGACTTGAGGATGTCTGACAAATAACAAAAACATATTTTGAGATCCAAAAGAAAGAAAACATGCTCGAATATGTGTAAACTTTATAGTAAATACTTGCATATAACGAGTTAACAAACTCACTTCAACCGACTTCAGCCTCTAACGGAGCTGCTCTCCTTAGTGTAATTTGAAACTCCGCCCATCATTCAGTTTGTAATCAGCCCCCTAGTTTCTAATGAGATGGCACTTTCGATGCAGAAATTCACAATAAACGAACATGTGCAATTATTTTTTTTGGGACTATATTACACTGCGGATATATACACAATAAAAGTTTCTGGTTTTGTCTTAATTAAAATTTATTTTAATTATTTGTTATTTTTCTTCCCACAAATGATAGGTAGCCATGTTATAAGCAGTATAAACCACTTCGGGCTGTGTGGTTCCGATGATATATTCCACTTCTGGGGTGGTTAAAGGGCCTTATCACCACTCCAGGCGTGGTGTATATCATGGGAACCGCACGGCAGGTCATGGTTTATACCTTTATATATATATATATATATATATATATATATATATATATATATATATATATATATATATATATATATATATATATATATAATAGTAATAAAAATTACTGACATGATTTTTAATTTGAGTAACAGCCCTAGAGGTAACAATCTCGGTTAACACAGGCAGGCACATTACACAGGGCAAGATAATCCACACACAGGCAGAGGGCAGGGGTGAACCCGGGACCTCCTGCACGTAAATCTATATCACTGACTACCGAACATTGTACTTTCCTCAGTATATATATCAGAATATGTCTCCGAAATCACTCTATATCCAGTGTCCAATCAACTGTCTCACTAATAAGGTAATTAAGTGCATATGCTTTAGTCATAGTCTCTCAAGCGTGTCATGGTCAAGGATCAATGATCAAGTGATTTAAAAAGAAACCAAAAACATTTTGTCAATGTTCATAATTTATATACCTTTTTATTTTGAAAATAAATGTGTTAATAGTGACGAGTTTCTTTTGATGCTCTGTGTACTTAAATCAATAGAATAAAAAATTATATATGTCCAATGGGAATTTGTTTTTTTAAAACTATTTTTATTATTACTTTAGTAACAAATGTTACCTTTCCGTCCTATTAGCCTAATAGAAAACGATTTAGGGGCCTGATAACTCAGTCACACAAGCACCAAGCACCAGAGCAGCAAAATCTGGGGTAACCACTAAACAGGAAAATTATCAGCAACGCACCAACATGGAACAAAAACAAAAACCAAAAAAACGCTCCAAGATTTTAAACTAAATCAAATTTATTATGTTATTCGGGATAAAAGCGCCATGCTGGATTTTACCACAGCATTCCCCACAGCTCTGATCACAAAGCACACAAGTAATTTTGCAGACGCACGTTTGGCAATCATTTAACTCAAAGTAGATAAACATTCCAGTTCCAAATACATATATACATCCATAGCACACTATCAGCAATCCTTGTACAACAATTATTAATTTTACACAACTTTAACCCTTTTATATACGAGCTTAAAACAACAGTGTCCTACTTCTGAGGAGAGAGAGCGCATGCTTCAAATCAGCACTTCCCTATAAACAGAAGCATGCATTTCTCTGTCTACCCAGAATGAATGAGTAAATATATATCCCATATGTACAAAGAGAGGATAAACTGAAAAACCTATTACTACTAGCAGAGTGGTAAAATGTATTTTTTGATTTAACCTAGCTTAAAGATATCTGAAACTAAAATTTAAATACGTTTTTTTTTAAGAATTAAAATGTATTTTAATGCACAGAAATCAGCAATGTATTTATCTTTAATTTACTGTGCACACTGAACCAACTTTGAGTTTCAATAGTTTAAGTTATTATATTAAAATAACATAGCAATTCATATAAAAAAGCGAACATGTGCTGCATTGTTTTGTTAAAATAGCAAATTGTTGATTACAATATGTGCCTATAAAACATCATCTCTCACTTTAAACCAGTGCACTAAGTGCTTACTGCAAAATAACACGTAGCCATCATTTAAAAGGGTCTCATTTACAACATTCTGAAAAAAAAGATAATTTATTGTATGACTGCCCTGATGATCAAAATTGCCCCATCAAGTCATTAGAGAAATATATAATGACATGTCCAAAGAATTCGCCAGCTTTCAATATTTATCCACAAACCAACCAAGTATTTCCAACCAATATGAGCGACAAAAATATCTCCGGTACTTGCAGCTATTAGGAAAAAAAAAACTGAATCAATAACATAATGGCACAAATGTGTTTTAGAAATGTTTTTTTGTACACTCATTTTATAGAGAAGGTCATAGGCATGGAGAACTATATTTTGTAGAACGGAATGAGGGATAGCTTGCTCAGTAAATAAATTGGCATCACAAATAGCCAAGAGATTTTAATAAGTAAGATACAGGTGCTGTGGTAACTGGGTGGGTGATGTTGTTCTTTGTTTTATGTGATGGGGTTGTAACTATCAAAATGTTGTACCAGTGTATGTTGTAATTAGTGATGCAATTTTAGAAATGCAATTCTATGTGTAAACTCCATGATTGGCCATGAACTTTTGCCGCGTTTCTTTAAAATGATTGGACATCCTTTTGTGGTTCTGATGTCAGTCGAGACTGGACATACCCATACAAGCATTTGCAAACCATTAAAAACACAGTAATGGAATGTTAGTTCTTTTATAGGAGAAGTTAATTTGCAAGCAGGAAGCCTGGAGGATCAGGGGAGCACCCGTTGTCATTACTATTGTTTGCATGTTTGCTGAATAGCTTAAAATGATATGGTTGCTTGAGAACCATTGATTTAGTTGGGTGAACAAAAGATAATGATTAACTGTTTAATAAGTCTGGTGGCTTTTATGGCACTGGGTGATCATCAGATTCCTGGGGAACCTGGAAAATATTATTTAGATTCTATTTGTGTCACAACATTTTAATACCAGTATACTGCATAGGCATTTAGGCATGAAACTTATATCAATTTTATATTTTTAAAAAGCAAATGAGGCACCAGAGCATTCATTTTTACACTTGTTTTGTATTGTACTTGAAATATTGTTTGGCTTTAAAATAAGGTAAAAGTATAATCCAGTAATGTAAAAGTAAAATGGATTGCAAACATGTAACAAGTTGGAAAGTTTTAATACAGGTAAACTACAGCTGTAGCTATCTTCCAGGCCAACAGTGGTACCTCTGAAGACTCGTTGCCTCAGTCTCGCATCACAATAGCATTGTATGCCAGAGACCCTAATGGAATGTAAAGGTAGAGCCTGAGAATGCAACCCTGTTCACCAGGTTCAGAGACCTCAGTTAGCTACCAAAGAGTTAATTACACACTTCCTTCACTTTAAGAAAGCTCGTCCCTAAGCTTAGACAACCACTGACTGAGCTGTGTCCATGATAATCTGATCACCCCTTGCAGCACATTTAGTAATGGTAAAGAGCATTATTAATCCATTTTCAGTATATCAAGAAAACACATCTTAAGTTAATCATATTTATGTGTATCAATAACTTATTTAAATCCAGTGTTGAAGACTGGTTGTCATCATAGCCCATCAAGGCTTCTGACATGTGCTGTTTTGTTCTGTCAGTGTGAATGCGATAAATAGGATGCTTTGGCTACAAATGCTCATTTCACTGTCTCTAGAGATCTGTCTAGTTGAATGAGTTGCCAAAGTAGCAGTAATAAAAACAATCACACAATGACACTTGATACGTTTCTGTTTGTTTTACCTACACACTGTTCGAGAGAAACAAGCACTTTATTAAAAAGCAGGTCTAACATATATAAGAAACTGTTTTAAACAAGGTCATTATTCAAAAGGTTGGGGCTGTTACACATGGAAACATATATACTTTCATAGAAACTGCTAATTGTTAAACTGTTTCAGCTGAAACAGATTGATCATTCTCCATATTCAGTGTTTGTTTTTTAATTGTCTGTGTTAATTGATGACTTTCTCAACCTGTAAACTTGAGTGACACAGTGACCTTTGATCAGTGTTGGGGAGTAACTCATTACATATAACGCATAACTGTAATCTGTTTACATTTTTCAGTAAATTGTAACTCTAATGATTCCTTTCTCTGTCAGGTAACTAAATATGATAACACATTATTTTTCACAAAATATAATGTTGTTAATTTCAGTTACATTAAATAAGCACTATGGCTAATGCTGTAATCTCTATAAAATACAAACTGTGCCTGAGAAGTAAGTATTTATAACTCTAAATATTTACGTTTCATTCAAGTAATCGCTCAAAATCAAAATCGTCCAAGTAATCAATCAAAACAACCCAGAAAAACATACAAACCAAACATTAGAGATCCATTAAGTTTAAGGGAATGACTATGCTTAAAATGTTGACAAACAACCTTTACACAAAAGGAATTTAAGGGGTATAATGCAAATTGTAAATCATTTATTTATCAAGGAAAATATGTGATTAAATTATAGATGTCAGTAACCCAGGGGGTCTGTCATTACACCAGGGTGTTTAATCTGCCTCTAGGTTTGCATTTAAAGCTTCAACAGGAACAGTCAGCTTCCCTTCTCATATTTCTGCTGAATAATAACCTGAGAAATTGAGCTCCTTGCACTGTAAATATTTAATACCTTTCATTTTGCGGATAAGCATGTGGAAGAATGTTTAATTAAAAGTCCTGCAACCCTGTCCAATATAATTTCAATTTATGGAGCACCTCTAATGAAGATGGCAACTAGCATTACCTTACAACACTAATTCATTTATATGATGCCATTCATGAACATGCATTACGGTACAACACCAATTCATTTATATACTATCCTTCATGAACATGTGTTACTGTACAACACCAATTCATTTATATAGTATCCTTCATGAGCATGCCTTATGGTACAACACCAATTCATTTATATAGCGTCCTTCATGAGCATGCTTTACCATACAACACTGTTACATCAGATTGGTTGATAATTTCATTCTGTGTATGAAATTAACAAAATTGGAATATACAGAGGGGGGTCCTAAGCCATTCTCTGTGTCAACTTGGTTTCTCGTCACAAACTCCCCCAATGACAAAGAATGCTTTTAAAAAGAGTAAAACTGAATACGGGACACGTGGTTTGTCTTCACCAGCGTTGAATAAATCCTGTGGCACCGGCGGTGTCTTTCAAAAGGTAAAGACAGACAGTTTTGAATGCATTGACACTACATAAATCCAGCCGACAGGGGGCAAAACAGCCGACCAATTGAGAACACTGGGACGTCCAATCACAGTGGTGAAGAGAGAATACAAAAGAACAAGCGCAACTTTCAAACAGGCTCCTGACACGAACCCCAAGGCTCTTGACACACAACAAGTCTCTGAACTTTGACAATCTGAAGACCCAGCCTGCGATTGGCTTGATCAGAATTTCTGATATGAAATAACTACTCCAGTGTTTGTCTTGGTGTGGGAGTCCACAGCGTAAGACATCTAAAATACTAAAAGTACTTCTAATCAAATCTCTAACTTAGCCCCGATTGATCACCAGAGAAAGAGTTGGATGAACATTTGAAGTCGACAGAGATTGAAATATATTCAATCTATTGAGCTAGCAGGTTCAGAGTTTGCGATGGAATATCCTAGACATAACCAGAGGAATTGCTGTTTCAGTGGAATACCTAAATAGTTGATGACTCCTGTTTTTGCAAAGACATTTCTTTAGTCCCCTGTAAGGAGACACAAAAGCAAAGAACCCCGGAACCTGGACCGTCTCTGCCAACAGGAAAGCCTTTGAACTCCTGTTTTGTTGACGACACAGATCAGCTGAAGGAAGAGCGAAAGTCTGTTAAGTAGTTTTTATCCTTTTATGAACTCGAGAATAAGCAAATCTTTAAGTAAAATTAATGTTTTGTTTTAGGTAGAATGTAAGAAAAGTATTATTCAATTCATGCTTTGAGTTAATGAACACTATAGTAATCGTTTGTTTTATGTGATATATACAAATTGATATGGGTTTTACAAGGCAGTTATCATTCTGCACTTAAAGCTCAAATCCAGTTTTAGTTGTCCTGGTAATAGAGCATTCTCAATAGGTTGTCTGGATGCAAAGAGCTTTTTTATCTTGCAAAAGTGAGAATTGCCTTCTGAACCAAAACTATATATATATATATATATATATATATATATATATATATATATATATATATATATATATATATATATATATATATAACGATGCTTATGATTATGAGACAAATGCTTAATCAAATATTAAGAAAAGTTCATATTTGTATTACTAACGATACCCCTGTTAAGACTAACCTTCATCTTAAATAGCTGTCAGGAATGCGATTGTAACCTTTAAGAGAATCTCCCATAGATTGCTTTGGATCGCTAATCAACCAGCGGAAGTGGGGTGTGTTTAAATTTTCTTTTCTGTACTGTGTTTAGTTTAGTTAATTCTTCCTTTCTGTACTACTTTAGTTTAGTTGTTGCACTTTTATTTTTTCCCTCCTTTAGTTTTATTTCTAATAAAACTGTTTCTTTGTAGTCACTAGAATGGTGTCCAGTCTGATTATTTCAATATAGGTTTGTTCTACATGATTTTGAATTCAAATATGGAATTATATGATTCCAACATAAACTAGCCTAAATACAAATATACCTTGCACATTACATCACCAATTCATTTATATCGTGTCCTTAATCGACATGTAATACCGTACAACACACATTCATGACATTAATGATAAAGAAAGTAAACAAGTAAGCATTTTGAAAAGAGAATGAAAATGAAATCAAAAGGGGAAAACTTGTTGATTGATATAAGCGTAGAATATAAGACACTGTGGAGTAGGGGCCAGTCGCAGCACAGACGTATCACAATTTGCATTTCTGTTGCAACCATTTGCAAAGTATACATTTTGTCGTATGTACTAAGAGAAAATATATTTAATAAAGAGAGCCATAATATACTAATTTAAATGTTTCCATAATTTTAGCGAGATAGTTAGCATTATATATATATATATATATAGTATATATATCTATATATATATATATATATATATAAATTAAAGGCAGTTTAATCCCATCAGATTCTATAGTGGGATCACCACATTCACCCCCAAATAAACAATGTGTTTCTATCAAAAAGCTTTTCATAATCATACTGTAGCCCCTCCCTAAACTGATATGTTTGTCCAACATAAGGAGGTGTCCGGTTTAAAAAAAACACAATAACATCACATACATTTATAGTGCTCAATGTATTTTAAATGTATAAATTATTGCTCTGAAATAACACTAATGTGTTTTGGGTAGGCTACACATTATTATGAAAAATATATAAATCTGTACAATAGGCCTATACAGTAGTAAAATCAAATGAATACCTAGTGCCCCCCCCCCCCCCCCCCCCCCCCCCCACCCCCCCCCCTTTTTTTTTTTTTTACTTTAGCCTGTAGGCTACTGGTAACAGAACATAAATCATGCTGCTGCATTGTACACATTGGTGTACAATGCAAATAAAAGATTATTTTAAATTGAAACTAAATTATTATTATTATTATTATTATTATTATTATTATTATTATTATTATTATTATTAACTTGGCGTACTTAGTAGCCTAGACAATTAACACAAAATAGATCATGGTGACGCATTGACAACTTATGTTACAGGACAGTCTCGCTACAAATTTCGAGGGATCAATAACAAATTTTGCATTATATCACTGGGAAATGCCAGCAACAATGGCGACTGTTTAAATCATGCTTTCAAAAGTTCTTAACGAATTGATGCAATTGTAAGTGTTGCAATTGCTGGCAGCTTTAGTACCTCTCATTATAATATTTGAGAACCCTCATTTGCACACCCCATGTTTCTGAATTTATGCAGGAACACCCATAATTGCATGTTTATCTAAGGCTGAACTGCAAAGAAAAACTGCTGCTGCAAAACATTCCCTAAAAAGTCACTAACAGCATTGTGCATGTTTAGTACATTTCACCCTAGACTTCCGACGCGTTTGCAACTAGTTTGTGACAGCCGTAACACTTTAGTACTGTACATCTACCCCATGTAACTTCTTTGTTTCAATTTAAGCAAAGAAGTTACAGTCACCATGCTATTTACATTTATATTTTCTCCTACTGTTTGTGCCTATGATTCATATTCTTAATCACTCTTTTAAAGGATTTGGTTCTATTTCAGTTTCTGTATAAACATGTTGATATGCTTTGCAGAAAAAAAAAAGGACTTTTGTCCTGACTTATCCGACACCAACCTAAAACATATTTTATTTTGTGTTAATATATTCTGACCTATGCATGTTTCTACAGTGAAAAAATATTTAGTGTATGGAAATTATTGTTGCTTGGTCAAAATAAATAAATAAAATAAAAGCTCTTCTCTTGGTAAACGCAAGTACTGTATCTAGTTTAACACTCTTCTGTCCCATTTTCAGGCAACATGTTGGAAGCAGCAATATTATAGTTAGAAGAAAATATAATTAATAGGAAAGAGGTGTCCTGGAAAAACTTTGTGAATCTGAAAATAAAGGGCTACCAAGATTTTCCAGGACACACATCAGCTTATACCAAAAAGGTAATACTACGATGCAAAAGTTAATTTTACCAATGAGGAAAATTAATCTTATATTCAAAATAGGTTTCTTTAATACAATTTGAAAAAAGAAAATCAGCACTGTATAGTTATTCACGTTCTGAAGCTGCAGTTTGCCATTAACATAATGCCTTTATAAAAAATCAGCTGATAATGGCATATTTGTGCTGATAAATGTTTATTTATTTATTTTTGTTATTAGTTCATCAGTTTCTCTTCCGCAGGTTTCTTCAGGAGGAGTATCACAAAGAATGCAGTGTACAAATGTAAGAATGGCGGGAACTGTGAGATGGACATGTACATGAGGAGGAAGTGCCAGGAGTGTCGACTCAGGAAGTGCAAGGAGATGGGAATGCTCTCAGAATGTAAGTGCAGCAAAACTGACTCAAAGAATAAAATACACTAATTCCAGCTATACAGAATGATGGTATAACTCATTGAAGCATGCAGCAGTTATGAAAAGTAATTGCAACTAATGACCATTAAGGGCTTGGCATCTTCATCCTGTTGGATAAGCATGGGAAAGTCATTAACATAATTAAAAAGGTACGGTAGGGACTGATAAGACAAAATTATATATTCAAATCAAATCTTCTTACCATTTGTTCCTGTTAGTAGTTATTATTATTTGTTTATTTAGCAGACACCTTTATCCAAGGCGATTTACAGAGACTAGGGTGTGTGAGCTATGCATCAGTTGCAGAGTCACTTATAAGAACATCTCACCTGAAAGACGGAGCACGAGGAGATTAAGTGACTGTGGCAAAGTGGTTAACAGTGTACAGGTGCAGGAATGCAGCAGTGATCAATGAACAGATAGACAACGATAATCCAGGTGCAATGATATTTTATTTTGTAATCCAATTTGTCTGATGAGCCAAATACAGTAAATAATAATAATAATTTGACAGGCAATAAAGCGGCGTGTATTGATCTGTTTTAATCTGTGGATTGGTCCTGAAATAATAATAGTCCTGTTCCTAAACACCCACACGTAACACAAACACAAGTCCACAGTGCATGCTAAAGTGCTCCTGGTGGAAATACAGTTATTCATGAAACAAAGTGCAGTGATGTCCGGGTAAGTTCTGGCCGACAGCTACAGTTCATGTTCAGCCATCTAATAATAACAAACAGTATATTCTTTATACACAACAATAAACAAACAAAACACTCATGATAATAATTCACGTCTTTCCTTCCGGTTTAGCTTGACCATAACAAGGAACAAATCACTTTGCTCCTCCCCTTTTGTATTGTCAATCATAACCCCTTGCTTAACTAGTGCAACCACTCCTCCAATCGGCAGCTGCCACATCGTTTCCCTTCCGGGTCGATGATTTAGTGTATCTTGCTCTGCCCCCTTTCTAGATGACCGACTTCCTTCTAGCTCTGGGAATGAATTGTCTGGCCATCCAGTCCAGGGAACTCTGTTCCTTTTACACAGTGCCCTCACAGGTTGGGAGAGAGGTTTATGACAAAGAATCATTCTGTCTGTCACACAATGAGTGCCGGGATTTGAACTGTGGACCTCCTGGTTACAAGCGATTTTCTTTAACCGCTGGACCGCAGTTTTTGCTGCAGTTCATCAGTAGCTTGACAGTTATCAACAAACATCTGTACAGCATGCTTAACACACACAGATGGCTGTTGATTAATTGCTGATGGTGGTTTGGCAGCTTGTGAGAGCTGCTGTTTTATACTGTATGAGATACAGGTTCTTCACTATTCAGCACCTTTAGATCAGTTGAATAGGCCACAATTTGTAATATTACTCTTTCATTTTAAATGCCGTTGTTTTAGCCTCCTTTATAGTTATGTAATAGGAGTAATGAAAGTGTTAAACGCTAGTTCTTTTCTATTTATAAAATTGTAAGTAAGAAGCTTGGGATTTCCCCCCCCAAAAAAAAAAGATAAAAACCAATGCATAGCAGCCAACAGGAAATTAACCTACCACAGTGTCTGTTCCCTTCTCTTGTATATCCTGATTAGAAGATAAGAGATTTAATTAACTCTGGTTGGCGGGAATGAAAAAGAAAAAGTTAAATCTGCAAACAAAATAATTTACTTAGGCTGAACATCAACATTCTAGGCCGCCTGTATCAAACAACTGATATATATATATATATAAAATATAAAATATATTCGGGGTGCACCGATAATCAGTAGTCTATCGGCATGGCACTGATATAAGGGAAAAAACACAATCAGCTATTTGTAGTTTTTGTTATTTTAGTCGATAATGTACACCGATATTCATGCTTCAGTTTCTTCCACCACAAAATGTAATGTTTGGTCAGGCTAATGACACAAGAACACTGACACTCATTTTCTCAGTGCTGTGTAACGTGCGATCAAAATGCAGTAAATACGTCTCAAAAGAGTGGTGTTTGGATTTGTTCTTAATATCTGAAGACAGCAATAGAATAGCAAATTGTGTGCAGACTTGATGCTACATTAAATCCAATAATGAACTGCCAGTAGAATATTATTCTGATGCTTAAAAAAAATAGGGTGAATCCTAAATAACTTTATTATTATATTTGTTATTATTATTATTATTATTAGTATTATAGTAGAGTATCAATCTTATAGTATCATAAGTTCTCATGTCGCGGATGTGTCAATGGTAAGATTGGAAGTGGGATTCATTACGGCTGCATAAAAATACGCGCGGTTTACTGTAATAAATAAAGGGGTATTTATTAGACTTAAGAAAATAGTATTAATCATTGTTTAAATGCAGAATTGGTTAGTTACAAAACTGCCTCTGCGATGTCTCTGCTCCGTCTCTCTCTCTTTGGCATCTTGACGTTGAATTTACTAAAAAGATTATAGCCTGGGTAGATAACAACATTGTCAACTGAGATAACAGTCTAATAATGCCCCATGTTGCTCAGAGACCGAAATATGAATTTAACAGCATTATAAGATTATAACCAATATACATTTTAAAATCTGACAGCGTCACATACAGTGCCTTTGTGTAGTAAAAAAAACAACTTGTCAGCCCAACTATGATAACAATACTAATTATTTAGGATAATAATAAATAAATAAATAAATAAATAAATAGACAACATTTTGCAAATGGGTGCAGTGTCATTTCAAATGGTGCTTTATTTTTTAAGCGTTTCGCTTGGAGCCCCAAGCTGTCCTTTTTTAGCATTCAGAAATGGCCAGTGAGAGCTGGATAAGGCTAGGATAAAGCTGTACAAAAGGCAGATCAATATTCTACTCCCGGCATGGGCCAGATGAGATGAGCCACAATGAGTGTTGCTATTTGAAGCTACCAGGCAATGGAAACACCAAGGGCCTTGATTGAGTTGCTCATGTTTCTCATAAATTGTACATCAGAATTTTTATAAATATTGTAGGGGGCAGGCATTTTGTAGGCCTGCACTTCAAACACTTGACAGGTTTCAAACAAGGCATGCAGTCTGGAGTGATGGGGTTATTCTTGGACCTGGCCTAATCGTGTAATTCAGGGAGGGTGGTCTGCAAGGCTTACATTACAAGATAAATAGCATGGATGACCCTGATAGAACATAATAGCAAAAGATTTTCTTTTGTTTTTATCACTGATATGTTATCTAAAGAGTTTTGATGCGTTTAATGAAATTGTGGTTGAATATTTTAAAAGGTTTACTAATAAAAACAACTACCTGCTGTAAATGTTTGTGCATTTCTTTCAGATAACATTTCAACATAAAAACAAAAATCCTTTTACAGTAAAAACAAATATTTTCAAAGCTTTGTTGAAAAAAAGCACTCTTGTTATATATAATATAATATATTATATATATATATTATATATATATATATATATATATTATATATAAAATCAAGAGAATATATACAGTTTCCCTTAAACACTGCGATATATATATCCAATTTTTTATATAATATTACTTTGGTGATAAAATAAAATCTTGTTTAGGAGTAAAAACAAGGTTTTACGCTATTGTTCATTTATAAATACTCCCCTAAACTGATAAACACTCCCTTAAACACTGGAATAAATTGACTTTTTCTGACAGTTTGTTTTTCTGCCAGGATCTTAAATGGAGTTCAAGCCTTCACAAGCAGGCCAAATAACTCAGACCGTTGAGGCTGGTCATAAGAAAAATATTGTATTATTATTATTATTATTATTATAATAATAATAATAATAATAATAATAATAATAATAATAATAATAATAATAATAATAATAATAATAATAACCCTACTGCTGACTGTTTGTTTCTCTATCTTTTCATTTCCAAATGCTGCTCCAAAAACTGCATTTGCAGCCTGTATTTCCATGGTTTTATAGTTTTTACTGAATGCATACTCTTTGTTTTTTGTGGTTCTTCCATCGGTTTTTAAATACATCTGAGTCACAAGACATGTAAAATAAGTAAAACAAGCAACAGTATAATACTTTACTTGTGGTTCACTACAGTACTTTAACCAGAACAGAACGATTAATGTGTTGCATATTATTTTTAATATATAGGCAACGGTTGAAGCTCTTAATCATAAGAAACTAAACTTTATACAGCTATTCAGTTTAAAGATACCGTTTGTGTTTGAAACACAGGGCTCTGTACCCATGCTGTTCTCCACAAATAAGTAGTAATCATTTTGATGACTGGACATTTATGTATTTACTGCCTGTCCTAAAATTAAATAATGTAAAATATACGTAAACATGAAGATTATATACATTATATTTATACATGTTAGTTTAATTCAGATGGAGGTATTTTAACACGGTGGGTCTCATTTTGTGTTGCTATTAAAAATCATTGAAAGAGTTTTTTTGTTTTCTTTACTGTAGCTCTATTTGTTTCCATTATCTTTAAGGAAACTTTTAATTTCGGCAATATCTACTGTTTTAAATTGCTCATTTTCGTTAGGCTGATATCTCTGTTTGTGTTAATGAAATACAGTAGGGGCTACCTGTTGATGTTTGTTGTCATGTCGACGAGGGAGGCGAGAGCTGGAGTGTGATTGGTCAGAGACAAATTTACACTGACGCGCACAGAAAAATAGGACATGGTCTATTTTCGACGCCGTCGGTTTTAAGCGATGCTTCCAGTGTGAATGCCTACATAGGATGTATAGTATTCTAAAAAATGAAGTTTTCGCTGGACTTTGATGCTTTGACAAGATGCGCTCAGTGTGGAAAGATATTAAGTTTCTTTTAGCTACCGGGTGAACTATACTATAATTGTATTAAAGAAAAGTTACTGAAATGATTTTCAATAAAATTCAATCCCTGATATGCATAATGGTTGACATTTATTTTGCTCACAACAAATAACAAAATTAGTGATCAGTATGTGTTAATCAGCTTTGTCTGTTCTGTATAAGGACAATCTGAGTAGTCTAAAATGTGGTATCTGGTTTTTGTGGGTATTCTTTAAACCCTGGGTTTCAGCACTGAGTTTCAGCTTCATGATTTGATTTGCACTAAAAGCAAGTCATTTGTCTTTTGCAGGTTTGTTAACAGAGATACAGTGCAAGTCAAAGAGACTAAGAAAAAATACCAAGCTGTCATCTGATGAGTGCGTCAGGGAAGAGACTGATGGTGCTGATGCCAAGCAGGTCACATCCACAACAAAACCTTCAAAGGTAACGGTTATTCAGAGGATAGAAATCATCTGTTTAGTTTTCACAAAAGCCATACTGCTGTCATAGTTATTACATTTAAGAGATCCTTCCTGTATCAATAAACATGCTATTCAACTTTTAGTGGCAGGTTTCTATTTGTGGTTTTATCTGGCTCTTTCTAGTATGTTAAGAACATAAGAACATAAGAACATAAGAAAGTTTACAAACGAGAGGAGGCCATTCGGCCCATCTTGCTCGTTTGGTTGTTAGTAGCTTATTGATCCCAAAATCTCATCAAGCAGCTTCTTGAAGGATCCCAGGGTGTCAGCTTCAACAACATTATTGGGGAGTTGATTCCAGACCCTCACAATTCTCTGTGTAAAAAAGTGTCTCCTATTTTCTGTTCTGAATGCCCCTTTTTCTAAACTCCATTTGTGACCCCTGGTCCTTGTTTCTTTTTTCAGGCTGAAAAAGTCCCTTGCGTCGACACTGTCAATACCTTTTAGAATTTTGAATGCTTGAATTAGGTCGCCACGTAGTCTTCTTTGTTCAAGACTGAACAGATTCAATTCTTTTAGCCTGTCTGCATATGACATGCCTTTTAAGCCCGGAATAATTCTGGTTGCTCTTCTTTGCACTCTTTCTAGAGCAGCAATATCTTTTTTATAGCGAGGTGACCAGAACTGCACACAATATTCAAGATGAGGTCTTACAAGTGCATTGTACAGTTTTAACATTACTTCCCTTGATTTAAATTCAACACTTTTCACAATGTATCCGAGTATCTTGTTAGCCTTTTTTATAGCTTCCCCACATTGCCTAGATGAAGACATTTCTGAGTCAACAAAAACTCCTAGGTCTTTTTCATAGATTCCTTCTCCAATTTCAATATCTCCCATATGATATTTATAATGTACATTTTTATTTCCTGCGTGCAGTACCTTACACTTTTCTCTATTAAATGTCATTTGCCATGTATCTGCCCAGTTCTGAATCTTGTCTAGATCATTTTGAATGACCTTTGCTGCTGCAACAGTGTTTGCCACTCCTCCTACTTTTGTGTCGTCTGCAAATTTAACAAGTTTGCTTACTATACCAGAAGATGTTGTGTGTGACCTGCATTCAATGTGGTGCCACTCACTGTAATCCTTTATTTCTTTCAATCGAGTAGAATGTTGAACTCACCCAGGAAGAGTTAAGCCTCCTCAATTACATCTTTGAAGCCTACAACAAGTATCGCATTCCACTAGACATGACCAAAAACCTTGTAAGTTCACAAACAACTACCTTGTCAGGTATGGGTCTAACAAAACATGTTGCAATATGCAGGCTGCAAAACAATCTGTATCACGATACATGTGATAGTCCTGATGGGAAATGTGTATGATTCATAAATAAGATGAAATGATCATTTAATGATGGACTATTTTGAAGAATGACAAAAATGAAATGAGATATGAAGAGTATGTATTCTTACACTTATTATTCATTCAAGAGTCATCCAGTCTTGTATCACAATACAAATGATACATACCTACATACCTCTATGATTCAATACATCCTGTAAAGAAAGTTAAGTGAAATAAAGATTATTATAATTAATGTCCATGCCAAGTACTGGACACTGGATTTGTAGGTAAAATTTGATATTAAGTGAACGTATGGTTTCATTGGGGTTAAAAAAAACGAATCCTCCCCTCCCCCAAGTTTTATCAACCTTTTAAGATCATTTTTCAATTTAATTTTCAGCTCCAAGAGCAGTTCAGTGCTGATGAAAACTTTATTTTACTCACTGAAATGGCTACAAGTCATGTGCAAGTACTGGTGGAATTTACAAAAAGGCTTCCAGGTATTTTATTGCATCTTTACAATAAGTCGAATAAAACTATTTCTGGACTTAAATGTATATATTGGATGTTATACATAATGTAGCACTATATACCTAGTATATATATATATATATATATATATATATATATATATATATATATATTATATTTTGCCCTGTACATTTTAACAAACTTATTTTTCTAACATGTAGTACCACGGTTTCTCCTATTGGCTGATATTTTCTGTGCAGCTCTATATTGGAAATTCATTTCACAGCCCACCTTGCCGTTAGTCCTTGGATTATCACCCTCAAAATCAATAGAAGTCAAGAGCACCAAACCCTGTAACAAAATGAAAAAGGAATTACATTTTACATCAATCCATTATGAGTGGGTTTATTTTAATGTTTCTTAGGATTCCAGTCTCTGGACCACGAGGACCAGATTGCTTTGCTAAAGGGCTCTGCAGTAGAAGCAATGTTCCTTCGATCTGCACAGGTACTTACCAGGAAGCTGCCGCATGGGTACAGTGAGGTGCTGGAGGACAGGATTCGGAAGAGCGGTATGTTAACAAACTATAATAACAATCAATGAAGGTTAAATACTTTGAATCTATTACATAAACCTAAGGATGGCAATATTATAATAATACTAATAATACTACAAATAAAACATGTGTACCATTAAATATATGCAGGAAGTAACTACTCAGTATGTAAGTTACATTAGGATCCATACTAGGGATGACACCATACCTAAATTGTTGAGAAATGGTATCTTCTGAGGCACTTCCTTCTGTACAAACAACATATATAGCTACTTTGTGTAGTTAAAGGGATAATTACATTGCATTTCACACCAAACTACTATAGACAATGATAAGCTTAGACAATAAAGGAAACTATCACTAGCTAATGGGGAACCCCCTGACTAAGTATACATATATCATTCCTGGGAGAGGTAATGGTGGGGTTAACACATAGATCTACTCAAGGAGATACGGCTGGTGAATAGGGATCATTACATCTCAGTAAAAACATAGCAGCAAACCCTAAGGCACATTTGCCTTGGTTTTGTGTACTTGCTTCTGGGATGCTGTATTTGATCACTTCCATTAGTTGTTACCATGATAATCAGTCTAGAGAATGTGTTATTGCTCTACACCCAGTACTCATATTTAACAGATGTGAAGTGAAAAATAATTACTTTTTGCTTAAAATGTTATGTAGCTTTACTCTCACTTAAATAATTAATTCTTATTTTATTCCCATTGAAAGCAGAACTGTGCAATAGTGTGAAAACAACCAAAATATATTTCAAAATGAATGAAATCTTTTAGCTGCCAGGAACAGCTATGAATAAAAGAACATGAAGGCGGCAAGCAAGCGTGATGTGTTTCCTAATGTTGAATGAACACTTCACACCAGAGAGGCTATATATTCCCTAAATAAAAAACAAAAAACAAAAACAAAAAAAAACAGAAACATATCAGCTCTTTTCAGTATGCTGGCTAATAAAGTTTTCAAATATGAACTAATATTGTTCCCTCTTGAAGGAGCTAGCACAAGTTGGCCTTCAAAGCCCATGCTGCAAAATGTATACAACTGCATTGATTGTTTTAAGTACAACGACAATGCAGATATGAGTCCTACCTTATATCAGGGTCTGTGGACTCCTTATAATGAGGTAGGACTGTTGCTCCATATATATTTATAAAC
Organism: Polyodon spathula; assembly: GCF_017654505.1. Classification (NCBI taxonomy): domain Eukaryota; kingdom Metazoa; phylum Chordata; class Actinopteri; order Acipenseriformes; family Polyodontidae; genus Polyodon; species Polyodon spathula. The sequence continues at coordinate 26,111,407 of NC_054541.1, read as the reverse complement.
CTGCATTACACTGTGTTGCACAATTTAAACAATATCAAATGCTAAGCATATAAGGAAGACAAAAAAAACCTCACACACACATTATTTAGGGAGCACTTTGTTGAGGTTTACTCATTTATACAACCATTGATGGTAGGGAAAGAGAACAAGCCCAGAAAATTACTCATTACCATTCAACTTAGCTTATGACAGGGGCATGAATTATACATCCAGTGGGTAAACTAAAGACACTGGGAAATATGAATATTTAAGAAGAACAGTCTTTGTTTTCACAGAACATTGTGTCAATTACAGATCCCCTCACTAGAGGCCCTATCAAGTGATCTTTACGGGTACAGTTTCATTCTTTTCGGAGACAAGGTTGGGTTTCAAGAAAAGATTGGTATGAGTGAAAAGGGGGGCCCTTGACACCAGCTGCAGCTGCTTCAGTGCGAATAAAAATAAAGGCTACTATTTCTGAGACTCATGAATGACTGAATTGAATACATGGAAAAACATACGTTGCAAAAAAGTTAGCTGAATTAATATGTCAGGCTTTGCCTCAGTTATATGGTTTTTACACTAGGGTTTAAAACAATAGCAAGAATGCACCTGGGCTAAATTCACCTCTTCTAGGAAAACTGGAGCGTGATTTCACCCAGCTCCCAAATTAACTATTTAATCCAGAAAAAATACTTTGCGAGTGAAAAAAAAAATACAACACAGTAGAGCGACTGTTAACAAGGAGGCTGTGTTAGTCCAGTAGTTAAAGTACTGGGCTCGTAACCCAAAGGTCCCTGGCTCAAATCCCAGCTCAGCCACTGACTCATTGTGTGACCCTGAGCAAGTCACTTAACCTCCTTGTGTTCTGTATTTCAGGTGAGATGTTGTTGTAAGTGAGTCTGCAGCTGATGCATAGTTCAGTCACCCTAGTCTCATATCTTGTAAAGTGCTTTGTGATAGCGGTCCACTATGTAAGATGCTATATAAAGATTATAATTATTATAACCAGATAGTGCACCTGCTTGTTTCTTTCTTCTTCCTGTGTGGTTCATGTTGTTTGGGTTTTAGAGTATGTACAAATTCAAAGATTATTTGTACAATAAATACAGTAGTGTCTAAGCAAAACATTTTTGGACTAGTTTCATATATGAACTTGTAAAATGGTGAATACTGAATAACACTGTAAAACTGTAATAAGAGCAGAATGAGTTTTTTGGTGTCTTGTCACCATGTGAAAAAAAAAAAAAAAGTTAAGTTGTATATATTGAAATGTTTGCTTAATGTTTGTACTTGAACAATATTAAAACTTAAAGTAATTTCTATAGAAAAAAATGTGACTCCTGTGCAGACAGAGTCAGGCATTAATAGTCACTTATAATGTTATCTCTTCTCAAAGAAAAAATGCTCTAGAGAGATCATTGTTTTAATCATGACATCAAGGGCACTACTATCCCCCTGCCTCTATTGTTAGCTTGTGACATTTTTCAGCTGTAAAAGACCAAGTGTTGCCAAAGGTCGAAGCCTCTTCATCTGTCAAGCTTTCCACATGAGTCCTCCTCGTGTATTATTTATGGATTATCCTCCGATCGTCATGAATTTTAAAAACACTCTTGCTGTAAAGGAAACAGTGCCTATCTGCCGGTGACCTTTCCCAATGTGTTTTTATTCTCATGCTGATGCACTGACTCAAATGGTCTTTTAAGATAGTCTGTTTACTATTTCTATAGGAGGAAGCAGCCTGATTGAGAGGCTCTGTTTACACCCACATAGCTCTTTACATGAGAAAGCTCTGTTCCAAATATACCAGACAGAAACCAAAGCTATTCAAAAAGGAAGCCTTTCATATGTTCATTAGTAATGCAGCTTAATTAGGACTTGGATGGAAGGAACACAGATCTATATATATATATTATATATATATTATATTATATATATATATATATATGTATATATATATATATATATATATATATATATATATTTATGAATTGAAGAGAGTAGATTGATAGAAAATGTCTAATGGATAGCTGCAGAACAAACTCTTAGGCAGCCGGTTGCTTGCAGACAGATTAAAATACACAAGCAAGAGGCGAAGCATCTGCAAAAGTCAGAATTCAGATTGTATAGTCTTCTAGGATTTGATCAGTTGGTTAAAAGTGAAAACGCATTGCATGTTTATGTTGTCTTAAATCCAAACACATATTGTGAAAAGCTCCATGGCCAAAAGTTGTGCATCACCCTATAGGATTAACTAATTTTGTTTCATAGTCAAATAAAGCCTTCTAAATAATGTATGTTAATATATTGAGTTACATACCGTTTTGTAGTTTTGCATATAAACTAATATTTAAAAAATGTGACACTTCGAAATTTAACATGAAATACTGTACTACTATTATGGCTTCCTGTGGACTTGTGTGATGTCATTTTGTAGTTTGTTTGCTTACATGATGTTAAATATAAGATTGAAATTATGTGCATATCTACACACAGTATATACTGTGTGTGTGTGTGTGTGTGTGTGTATATATATATATATATATATATATATATATATATATATATATAGTTTTGTTATGTATGTTTTAATTGTCTCATTCCTAAAGTTCTAGACGATGTAGCAAGCTTAAATTTATCCACCATTTTTCACTACATTTTACTGTAGTTTTAACTCCATTGTAAAGCCCACTTCGGTGTCTCCACACACACACACATGGTGTTAGTAAGTGAAATGTTAGCTGTAAGGGTAGACAGTTAAGGTTGGTTTTCTAAGTCCTCTCTTAATTCAGTAAACAGCCCCATCTAGTGGCACCATCAGGGAGAAGCATTTAATTTCTGAAACAGAGTGATAACACCATGTAACAAATTATTATTATTTTTTTTTGTTCCTGGGTAGTAAGTGTTATTTCCTAATTGCTTATGCCTCAAAAGTATAGAAAATGGCTATTATTCGCCACAAACTTTGCTTTTGTGACCAGGACAGTGATATTTCAAAATATCACTATTTCCAATGGGAAAACGGGCAAATGTGTGTCTTTTCTTTCACATAAAGTCAGAAAAAAACAACATATGAATCCAAATTAACATGTATTTATACTAAAGTAATACAAAAATGACTACAAAAGATTTAGAAGTGAGTAGTTTATACGATTATACTGTATTTACATATTTACATTTGCATAAAGCAATTAGGAAATAACACTTACTACCCAGGAACAAAAATTGTGTTACATAGTGTAATCTATTAAAATGCCATACTTCTATTAAGTTGTCAAGAAAATCATTGCCATCGGCCAATTGGAGTTCATTAAAAATAGATAGCATATAGATTATCATCCATACACAATAACACTAATAATAAATGATTTAAATCTACTACATTGCTGTAGAATCAGTAATTATAAGTTGTCTCAGTAGCTCAATGTGCAGAATTGCTGTTGGTTTACATTTGTGTTGCTTAAGAGTTGCATTAAATTGCAAATCATGTGTTGTATTGAGGGGTTGCAGTCACATGACCCCAGCAGAATACCCCGCAATACTGGTGGTCAAAACAACTATGGCGGCTAATGCAAAAACAGTATTACCAAAAGCAAAATGTAATGTGTTTGCAACCACAGAGCATACTTCTCACCACTAGTCAGAAGAATTAGGAATATATAATGATAAGTGCCAGATACTTAGAATGTGTGATACAGGTAGATTAATGCACTAACACACTTAGTTGTATAAATGATTTTTCAGAAATATGAATATGAAATCATGGAACATCAGTTTATAACATATTTAAGTGCACAACAATGAAAACTGCATTCATACATGCAATGTTAGGCTATTTGAAAACTGAACAGAAATTGTTATCGATATACCTTACATACTGTTAAAGTTGTTCTCATTTTTGCACAGCAGTCCTTTAGAGCAGTCTATTAACTTAACTGTTTAGCTGTCATTTGCTGAAGTTGATTTTACAGGAACAAAAAATCTACGGATTCCAGTTACTGATGCTTTGTAGAACAAAATCCCCACACAAAGTTATGATACTGCAGTCCAGTGGTACTCAACTCTGGCCCTCAAGATTAATTCCAGTCCAGGTTTTTACTCCAAGCAGGTTCTAATGTAGTTAATTGAAGCTGCTAAGAAGTAATTAACTTATTTATGACCTGGTTGGAATAAAGACCAGGACTGAAATTGATCACAAGGGCCAGAGTTGAGTGCCACTGCTTTAGTCTACACCAAATATGTCATATAAATTGTTTTAATAGCAAGTCTATTTAACAAAAGATGTAAAACATTTATATACAAACAACATAGAAATACTGTAATTCATATTAGTACTGTTTTTTTAAACAAACTATTGGAAATGTATATTTTCTTATAACATGTTAGTTTTCTTAAAAGGAAAAAATAGGAACTATAAACCACCTTTCAGCACTCAGCTGGTCCAGACATGTACCAAAGCATACAGCACTTAGTTCATTTTAAGGTCATCATTATAACTAAAGCTAAATACAGAAGACATTGTAGAAACTTGCATCGAATTCTGATTCGAGCCCTCAGGACATTATGACAGTAACTGAAAGAATATGCATGGACTGGATCACTCCCACCCTCCTCAAGTTGCACCAATTGTCTCTTACAAGGACAATATTAGGTCAAATATTTGTTTACGTAAGAATCTCAGTTGACCATGCTGTAAACAAGACTAAGAAGAACAGGGATTGGTCTGAACTAAACAAATCAATATTAGTTGTAGCCATGAGTTATTTAAATTGCTCATGCGGATGAAGACAGTATCTTCAGAAACTGTTAAAAAAAAAAAAAAAGTCAACAGGATAACAAAGAACTATATTTGAAGGAAATAAATATGTAAAGCAGGCCTTCTTTAAACATAGCATTTGGTTTGACAAAGAGTTGTGTATTGACAGTGTGTGGCAGGTTGGCTGGGTGGTATGGCTTCACAGACTCGGAAGAACACAGACAGCACTGGGGTATGAATGCACTGTGGCGCATTTTAATAATAAATAAACGAAAGGTTTTAACAGAACCAAACACTCAAAATAAATGGCACAATGGCCAAAGCAGACAAAAACTAAATCAAACACAGGCCTGCAACAAGTATCGTGCTGAACTGTCTCAGCACGAGTAGCCGTTGTTTTCTTTAGTTTTGATTCTCAGCTACGTCTCTCTCTCTCTCGTTCTTTCTCCCTGAACACCACCACCTCAATCAGACAAAGCTGCGGGTTTATAGACATATGACCCTCTCCAAATGAATAATAAATTATTTCATTTGGAGATGGTCATATTCTACACGGGTTTCTAGCAGGGAAGGTTTTTACTCCTTCCCTGCCAAATAAAACATCAATAAGTAATAAATAGTTTTTAACACAAATACATTTAAATCATAATACAAAATACAACTAGAAAAAACTGAGAAAAAGTCAGGTGCACTCTAGATTGGTAACCCTGCCTCCATATTGATTTTTAGTGCTGCATATATACTATATACTATATTTGTAATATACAGAACTAAATATTATTCTAACCATATTAACTGACTTATGTCCTGATTAAGCTTTTTTTTCCTCTGTATTTTTATTTGCTTGTTAGGTATATCAGATGAATACATCACCCCAATGTTCAATTTCTACAAAAGCGTTGGAGAGTTGCAGATGACTCAGGAAGAGCATGCTCTTCTAACAGCCGTAACTATCCTGAGTCCAGGTATTTTATAATCCCTCTGAAACAGCCACAATAAACTTGTATTCCTTGTATATTTGATTCCTGCATTCAATTCCAACAGAATTATCATTTGGCATATTGTATATGAATAATGAGCAAAAAATAATAATAATATGAATCCTTATCAACCAAAATTATTTTAAAATTGTATTATTATTATTATTATTATTATTATTATTATTGTAAAAGTTGGCAAGCGAAGCTACAGCAATACACATATCAACAACTAACTGTAAAGATTATATTTCATTTTAAAACGTTGTTTGTTTTTATCTGGCATTTGATTACTCAGACACCTCAATTGTGAATTCTGAATTGTCCAACCTGCATTGAATAATGAAGACCCAAGTGTTATATTGAACAGTGTACCATAAAAAGTGAATAGTAATTGCAAAAACAACTGCAGCCTCTTATTCTTTTTAACAGACCGTCCCTTTGTGAAGGATGTATTGTCTGTAGAAAGACTTCAGGAGCCTATGCTTGAAGTTCTGCACAAGTTCTGCAAGCTGCACCACCCACACGACCCCCAGCACTTTGCCCGTCTACTGGGGCGCCTGACTGAGCTACGGACATTAAACCACCACCACGCAGAAATGCTGATGTCATGGAAAGTGAATGACCACAAATTCACACCCCTGCTCTGTGAAATCTGGGACATGCAGTGAAATCTACAGGAACTCTATTTCCTTCATTTTCAGTATGATCTTCAATTATGTTTTGAAACCAAGGCTTTCTTACTGTCATACTGGGCCACAGATTAATATTTTCTGGCACGAACAGCAGAAAACTACACTTTTTAAATTAAAAGTGCTCCCCTTTCTCCCCATATGTCAGCCTCTATGCAGTAGCTTTAAAACAGAAAAAAGACACTGAGCATTCATAGTATAATAGAAAATCCAGTGTTTCACTGGAGGGGATGGTAGCGAATGCTGTTTTAACCAAATCAGAACTGTTATTCCATTAGCACCCCCTTCTGGAACAAACACAAAATTGCAGTTCCTACTCTGATGACAAATACAACCTGTGAAGGACACTGAAAATGGATCTACCAAATCACGCCTAAGCCTATTCAGCTGTCTGATATGCTTGTATTATATCCAATGGTACTGTTGTAGTAAACTTGTTGTAGATAGCAAGACAAAACTGAACTGCAATATAGCTCACCAATGTATGGCATGCTGTGTGCTCAGTTTTCCTAATTTATTATTGTAGCAATCACTTTTATTGTAAATCCACATAACAGAACTGTCTATAGATATATACTGCTGTCAAATGATTTTAAAAAAGCTATATTCTCTGAAACATTTACTAATGTTTAAAAAAGATTAATATCCTACTGCGTCTATGACACAAACTAGTGCTTATATATAATTACCTACAACAGTAACAACTGCATGTTAATCAAGCTTAAGTTTAAAGGTTCACCAAATGTGGGAGGCAAAATGATTGCTCTTCTTAACATGTCAGGGGCTTTCAATTAAAATATTGCTTTAAAAAACTCTTTGTTTTTGGTTAGTGAGAATTGTATCCTGTGAGAAGATCAGAAGGTGTGATTGATCTGTTGCTCATTAAATCTGCTGCACCTGATTCTGAAGTCAATTATAAACTATTTCTTGTTGTGAGGATTTAGCCATCCTAATTGCCTAGATATTTGGAAGCTATAATATCATTCTCATTGCACTGATGAATACAACCGCTTCTAGAGTGAGCTGGTACAGGATCATTATGTACGTGTCCCTTACATCCACTAGGGATAGATTATTGGTTACACTGTGGTGTATCATTCTGAAAGCTGTAAGGAGGCCACTGGGCTGAAAATGGGTGACATTTATAGAAAGTGAATAAAAAACAATGGGAGTACATTAGTTAACATAACGCTAATATGTCACACACACATAGTTTGCCATGCATAGTCTGTATCTAAAACAAATCCTCTTTAAATAACTGATGAGATTAGCCTTGTTAACCCAATAATCTATTTATTTTTTTAACTTAATCCCATTAGATCTTGTATTGCTCCAGTAGGTGTCACTGTAATGCAAGATGAAATCCATCACCCACTATTATCATTGCACTTGACAGTAATTTAATCTAATAGCTGAGGTTGTTAAGCAATCGCAAAACAAGAAATGCATTTTAACCCTAAGTGGATAGCTCTTATCCCTCATCTTACATATAAATGTATTTAAAGTCGTCATACAACATTTTAATTTACATATACAAACGTTTGTATTGTTAAGATATGTAAAACCATATGCTAAATATGCTAAACCAATTTTGATGAACCTTGAATAGGACATTATCATGCACAAGATAATAAGAGCATCAGCATCTGTGAGAATATGGAAGCCCCCTATTTGCCTGTATGTTAAACATATATACAGCTCTGGAAAAAATTGAGACCACTGCAAAATTATCAGTTTCTCTGGTTTTACTATTTATAGGTATGTGTTTCCTGGAAGGAAGAAAACTTGCTTCCTTCTGCTCTGACAATGTTCCCCAACTCTGAGGATTTGTTTTTCCAGAAGGACAATGCTCCATGTCACACAGCCAGGTCAATCAATGTGTGGATGGAGGACCACCAGATCAAGACCCTGTCATGGCCAGCCCAATCTCCAGACCTGAACCCCATTTAAAACCTCTGGAATGTGATCAAGAGAAAGATGGGTGGTCACAAGCCATCAAACAAAGCCGAGCTGCTTGAATTTTTGCGCCAGGAGTGGCATAAAGTCACCCAACATCAATGTGAAAGACTGGTGGAGAGCATGCCAAGACGCATGAAAGCTGTAATTGAAAATCAGGGTTATGCCACCAAATATTGATTTCTGAACTCTTTCTAAGTTAAAACATTAGTATTGTGTTGTTTAAAAATGAATCTGAACTTATTTTCTTTGCATTATTCGAGGTCTGACAACACTGCATCTTTTTTGTTATTTTGACCAGTTGTCATTTTCTGCAAATAAATGCTCTAAATGACAATATTTTTATTTGGAATTTGGGAGAAATGTTGTCAGTAGTTTTTTTAATTAATTTTAAGTAATTTTGTTGTGGTCTCTTAATTTTTTCCAGAGCTGTACAGTGCATCTAGTGAAAACTTAATTTCTTCATTAACAGGGTTATATATAATAATAATAATTGTTATAAACCATCCATATCTTCATTCTAAATTCATTTTTTGTCCACTGTTTTCAGCAGATCTAAAGTGTTGGATCTAAATACATGTATACCCTTCAGTTAAATCGTTAAAATATTACCTTACCTTCATGATGTTTTTAAACAAATTCTATCACTGAAAATACAATTTATGTTGACCTTGCTGTGATAAACAGGTAAAGTGAATCGGCATACAGCTCGCTTGCAGATCGACCTGTAAAGTTATGATGAGACAAGTTATTAACAGCCTGTCTTTAATCAAGGGTTTAAAGTGGATAAAGCAGTAAACAAAGCAGCTCCATTCATCTTACCTGCTGTACAGTTCCATTTGCACTACATAGGTCTCAAATGTTCGGCTTTGAAAGAAACACATATTCTAGCAAACATGACTTACATGTGTTGACCCTGAAGATTCAGGGTACAAAGACCCTGGAAGTGAAACAGTAACAGATTTCTTGAAAAGAAGGCAAGCAAACCGAGCACTTTCTCTAGCCTAGTGTAGTGCCAGGTTTTACTATCATATGTGTTTCTTTCAAAACAGCACATTTGAGAACTATATGAAGTCTTAAACCATATTAAAAGCAGGTTGTTTATATATACACACACACACAAAACAAAGATTAAGCAGATTCAAAACCAGTTGCTATTAAAAAAAGTTCTGGTTACCAATAGTGCTAAAGTATAATCTGGCCCAACTTGAGTCATCTGTTCACTACCTGCTATTCAATTATGAGCATTTTATTTTATTCTAATTGCTGAAATACGTTGGCTACAGGTGTCAATTTACATGTTTGTAAACATATCATAATAATGATTTTGTTTTGAAAAATGTAAACAAAAATAATACTGTATTCAAGAAAAAAAACAAGAAAAACCACACAATGTACTGAGAAGAGTATTGGAGTTAAAAAGAAATTCAACCCATGTGACTGGACTGTAGGTATATACTGTGATCAAATTTTCCACTCAAACTCTCAAATGTGGGTTTGAGAATATGTTTTTTTTTTTATTATTATTATTCAACTAGAATTTGAACCTGGGTGTTAACCATTTTCTTTCAACTCTGTCAGGAGACAGAACTATTGGCAATATTTTAGAACTAAATAAACTGTCACAACAAGCAGGTTTTACAGTTACTTTATACTTTACTAAGGTTTGTTAAGAGATATACCATTGACTCCTACCTATTCCTTCACCCTGTTTCTCTGGCTATTGCCTACGATCCTTCCCATGTGTCAATGAGCATACAGGCTGAAACACACATAAGCATAAAGCTCCAACATATAACACAGCTTATGTACATATACTTGAATAAATAACTGAGGCAGATATTTATATATATATATATATATATATATATATATATATATATATATATACGTTTGACTGAAACTGACTTGTACCTATAATTATCATCACAACATGATAATTTCAAAACATATTACTTAACAGGGAGGGATATCCTATTTAAATAAGAGGTTTTTTTGTCCTGAGCTTCTGTTCATTTGGTATTAGTCTAATAGTTCTTCTGCTTGCTCTTTCATACACCAGCCAACCCAACAAGCACGCTAATGTTGCCATGTCTTTCAAGAGCCACAGCTGCTTAGGGAAATAACTGCTACCGGAAGACATTACAACCAGACGGACTGTTTCAATTAACACATAATGAGTCACTGTAACTGGCTCCGGAGTGTTATTTGTGATTGATCAAAAGTAGACCACAATGTTATCTGCAGTAATATAAACTGCCACTCAGGCAGTAGTGTCTTGAGAAAAAAATAGGTCTGTCAAAAAAAAAAAAAAAAAAAAAACGTTTAAAATGTGCTCATTCCACATCAAATGAGCCAATGGTCCACACCTGACGGATGAAAACAAGCACTGAGAAAGAGAATGATTAACAGGTCAGATCTTTCAACATACTATTTATTGGTGATCACTGATGTAAATGTGGTGGAGCAAAAAGTATAAAAAAGAGCAATACAGCCAGTCAAAATTGTAGATTGTACCTGTGGGAACTCCTGAACCACGTTAGCCTTCTCTGTAGTTTTACCCCATGAGGTGAGAAAGATCGAAAAAAATATAGCCCATTTAGTGTGCAATGAATCTATTGTCTTATTTTCTGTTTAAGTTTTAATTAGGCTATAATGTGATGACGACCATAATTATTGCTGACACCCGACCCTCTGGTTTCAGTAATGTGTCTGATGGTTTACTACCAGTAATTAACAAGACAAAAGATTCTCAAGACCAGTTTGTAGACTAGCTTTCATGTTTGTGGAAAACAGCAGGGATTAGCAGCTATGGCTGCCAAGGCTATCGTGTTGCCGGCACATCACTGCACCTTGTCTAGCTGCAGCCTGCACTGTTTGGCTTTAACAGGTGCCTTTCACTTTTTATGAGACGATTGTGATCATAATAAAAAATAACAAACTTTTCCATGGGACATAACTAAAAGCCAAAAGTTTGATCAATCACAATGCTTAGACACACCTCAACCGTCTATTCATAAGTATTGTATATGATGCAATGCGATGTATTTGAAAAATGCATTACGTTTTCTGTTGGCTACAGTTGGAAGTCGGTGCTCTTCTCACTGCAGCTTTATAATGAATTAGGCTACTGTATTTCAAAACATGCCCAGACAAGAAATAACATCTACCATGTGAGGCACCTCACTAAAGCGCGAGTTTTAACAAGACTGCTTTCAAATGTATTTATTTATTTATTTATTTATGTATGTATGTATTACCACTTTGAAGAAATTAAAATAAAAACATAACATGTCTTGATAACTGGTACTTCTTTAGCTTTTGTTTCTATTTATTGTGGGTCATACTGTAACTCAATTCGTTAAAAAATAACTCGTGTTTTATCGCTACACAGCCCCAGGTAAAGCAATTAATGATACACACTTGTATTTAGGCGTGTCCCGGTCCGCCCAAAGCAATGCTCAATGGCTTTTATCACGCTCCACCCACCTGGGCGTTTCAATGGGTCTCCGAGTATTCAACTGGCTGTTTTGAACGGCTGTCCTGCAGGCTACCCATAGCGCTTGGTATCAGCGGCAATTGGATGGGGCACAAACTGACAGTTTAAAAAAAAAAAAACAACAACAAACAGGACATACAACAGTAATATAATTTAGTTTACTACAAGGTCACTAAACAAATTTGGCAGTATCTGAGAAACATCGTTAGAGAATCCAATGCTGGTAAGTAAAAATTTAAAATCACGTTTGTGCTGTTGTATTCTGCTCCGTCCCACTGGTGCAATAAGTGAGCTCATTTTAAACTGTATACGTGCAATGTTCCTTCAAATCAATAAACTGTAGTAAACGTGTTACAGAGCGCCGTTCACCAGGAGTATACTGCCCTGCACATAAAGAAAAGTATAGAAGTGCAAGTCCATAACAAAACGCAAAAATGGTCGTAACAATGAACGGAGAGTGAGTCATATTTTGTCGTTTAAGTATATATATATATATATATACACACACACACACACACACACAATAAAGAATGTTGGAATTGTGTTTTTAAAACAATTGCAGTAGTCATGAATGTTTGAGGCAGTAGGGAACTGCTTTGAAAATAGCAGGCATAAGGATTTGTGACGGGGTTCAGCCCAACTCCGTGCAAGTTACACGCTGTATAGTCTCTGTTTGGGTACTTTATAAGCTCCATCATTTTTTCAGTGTAAATTGGTGCAATTTATTTTTAATAGAGTCAAATTAGTTTAGCGTACTGTATCACATTAAAGCTTGTTTAACCTTAAGTACAGTAAGTACTATGTTTCGAAGATGTGTGTGGTTTTGTTGGCAAGACCCACCTCCTCAGTCGTGTGATTTGCGCAGCCCTGACCCATGGCGTCTGTTGCTGGGTGTCGTTCACAGCAAGGCAGTAGTTTTAAAATATTTGAGCCAGTTTAGAGCTCTAATCTCTGCTAGATTAGTTGATGAGAGTGTGTTGGTAATGGTGACTGAGATCAGATGGCGACGCTGCTGTCGGTGATACTGACCCTTAAGAACAGTTTGAGAGTAAAGAACAACAGGTAGATTTGTGTATTCTAAACTAACAGTAACAGTGCACTAATTAACAATTTGTGTGTGTGCTACCATGCAATACCATTTTTATGAATACATTGTAATTGTTAACTGAACATTCCTGCCCTGGAACAGTAAGGGAATGACTTCTCCAGCATATTTTAAATAGTCTTAACATTCATAACCATAATAAAATAAAACACACATTGTTTGGAAAGGGGAATAGTTATTACAGTCATGCGCATGTTCTTGAAGCCTTTACTGCACTTTTATTAAGTCTTCCACAACCAGTAGTTAATACAGTACATGGGTATCTCGTTTAAAACAATTTATTTCAATTTTGTTCTTGTGTGTCAACTGCAATTTAAAGCCCCTTTCACACTGACACTCCTAACCGGGTCACTATCCCGCGTAGTGTGAAACCACGTACCCGGATTAACCCGGATCCCAGCGACCCACCTCAGGATGTGGGTTGACACTCTTTGACCCGGGTTGAGCGAGACAAAATGCCCGATGGCTGTTTGTGAGCCGACACGATAACAAACCGCCACGTCTGCGTGAGGGTTTCGCTTCCGTAATGATCATTTCTGTTTATTCTGTTTAGCCATATTTTTGTTTATTTTAAGACACAGCATGAACCAGGGTGTAGAAACATTTGCTCTAATCAACGTTTGGGCCAATGGTTCAATCCAGAGAAGCTTGGATGGAAGCGTAAGTAACACGCTGCTTCCGGGGCACTGATACGCGTATTGTGTACTTGGGTCTGTCACCCAGACCAACCCTGCTTTATCAAAAGCAGAGTGAAATCATGTACCCGACCCGCATGCCAGTGTGAAAGGGGCTTAAGATAAGCAGCAGATGGTTTTAAGCATATGAAATACAAATGGTTAGTAGGAATGGCAAGTAGTGATATTAATTTGGTAAGGCTGGTTTAAGAAAACCTAAAATTAAACCCTGTATGTGGGATAATCTGTTCTATTACAGTAGTAAAATGCTAATCTATTCTAAAAGTTTATCATGACAAATCTGTGTGTTTCCCATGGTTATACAGTATGCTTTTACTATGGGATACTTATGAGTCATTGATACTGTAAAGGTAAGACTCAATAAATGTTTAAAGAGTTCAAGAAAGCAGTAAGATTTGTTTAATACAAATCAGTAGCACACATTAGTTTGACAGCTTATTAAGCTTGTTTATCTTTTTCTGTTGTGACAGAACATAGTAGATTAATTGGAATTCTGGGGCTTTATATACAGGATTTCTAGCGCATAATCACATGCGGTCGTGTTTTCAGTAGGGGTTTACAATTGTGTGCCATTCACAAATTAAACACATTTGTTAAGAATACAAACGTTTTGTCTGGGGATTGTGCCCATAGGAATCTTGCAGCTGTCTGTGCCGGATGTTTTGGGCTATTGGCGGAAAAATATGTTCATCTGGTCGTACAATATGACCCTTGGTCAAAGTTGTTTTTCCAACTATTGTACTTTTTAAAGAAAAAACGTTTCCCTCTAATTGTATGCCTGTTATGCCTTTTATTACTTTTAACATAATAAGGTCACAAATTTCTATGTAGTGACTACATTTTTAGTGTGACAGATGCTAACGATGTGAAACACTCAAGTGTTCTTTTTAGTGTGTTGTTTTGAGAAACATTTCTGTAGGATGGGATATTCAGTGAGGGTTGGGTAATAACGCTGTATTGTAGTGAGAGCTTTGAACAGAAGTCCCTTGAATTGCATTACTTTTCTGGCATGCTTTTGATTTGATAACTTGATGCTTTCATTGAAAGGCTGAAGAATTATGCAGTATTTATATCATGTTTTTAGCTCTTGGCCCAGTTAATTGTAATTCAGCAGTATGTCTGAGGCTACTAAGAATGCTTGTCTTTGTCTGAAATGTAATGAATCCCCAATTACTATTTCTTTGGGGATTATTAGCAAATACTAGTGTTGTGCTGCCTAACCAGAAATGCTGTAATCTTTAATGAACACGTTGGCATTTTAGGTTGGTGTACTGTATGTTTACAAATATATATTAAATTATTTCACTCTTTTAAATGTGTAACATGGTCCTGATTTACCTTTCACACTTTTATAATTGCTATACTGTGAATAAAGTTGTCTCCTATCTGTAAAATAATATTAAAAAATGTATTTTCCCAAAATAAACTTCATTCAAAGTTTTTTTTTTTTTTTTTTTTAATGATTTTAAAGAGGCCCATTAATGCTCTTAAAGGAGAGCTAAGCAAAGTTTTATAATCACACAATGAGCTGTCCTTTTTTGTAATATGTTTTGCAAATAGTATTCCTGACTTGTATTCAATAACTTTTAAAAGCTGCTTATCCCAGTTGAGAGTTCATTTCAGTCACAATTGGCAAGGTGGCAGAACTGACAGATTTTTCATGGAGGTCTCGGCTGGTAGGAACATCTGTGCAGTCTTCAGTACGAAAGCAAACCAGCTTTCTGGCAAAATAGCTCTAGATTTCACTAAAGTAATTATAGACAAAAATTAGGACTCAGAAGCCCCTTGTAAGTTGTCGCGTTAAATCAGGGAAACTGGCTTCCCGTGATGGCCCTACATCCAAATGACATGACATACAACCCCTTTTTTTTTTTGTTAACCTGTGTATGTGAAAAGAAATATAAGCAATTAACTTCATCTCAGGATTCTGAAGAAGTTCACAAATCATTTATTATATCTTTTAGTTGAGTTACATCCGTATATTTTAATGTCCATGCATCCATTTTACTGTGTTTAGGGTTTCTTTGCTCTATTGGGACTTAAAAAGAAACAAACAAGCTTGATTGCTTTTCGAAGGCCTGTGCTTGTTTTGTGATCAGACAAAGCTCGACAACCTTTGCCTTTTTCCAGGATCTTAAGCCTAGATGTCTATAATGAAACCATGGCTACCACGAATAGGCCTCCACACTGAAGATCTATTGACATTATCTTGAAAACAAACTGTAGTTTGGATTTTTATTGTTGTGTTGGTTTATCAAAATCTGGTCTGTGATGACAGTAACATTTAGAGTTGAATATCACATTTTTTAGTCAAAGGGTTATATCTTATTCTGTTTACACAACCATTAGTAATTACACATTTCTAGTGGCAGGTGCAGTTTAGATAGAATCTGGCTAATCATGATAATTTCTAGCCAGATGGTCTTAGTCTGTGCTTCGAAATTGGGCCGTTTTGAGGGGGCATCCTTCACACGTGCATACATCTTAATTACCCCAATCTTGAACATAAAAGGGTGTTAGACATTCTGTATATTATAGTAATATTATCATTGTCACTAACCACATTTAGTAGTTTTCACAATGTTGAATTAAAGTGTTTGGATGAACATGTATTTAAAATGAAGGTGAATATTCCAAATGTTTTTCATTGTCAATAAACTGAAGCCCATAATAAAACACCATAAAAAGGAGTAAACAATAAACATGCTACTCCATCTTATTTCAGACATGAATATTCTCTCAGTGACTTTTGAAATCAATTAGTCTACACAGTGCACCATTCATGTACAACAACATATTGTATCCTGATGGAACAAAAGAGGTCAAACTGAGATTCATTTCCTGTTTGTTTATGATGTGGGAAACAGTTTTTGTGCTTTGGAGAATTTTATTCACTTTTTTTGCACATGTGAGTCTGAATAAGATTAAATGTATTTCTACTTTGGAATTTTTTTGATCTTAGTGTGATTTTGTGATACAGTGTGTGAGCATTAGAAAAAAATGTTTTGGACTACAATTTTCGATGGTCTTCGTAAAAGCTCAGAATCATTGTTATATGAACTATGGTATATTAAAAAAAATATGTATTGTTGACTATTCTGACTTCATGTTATGGTGTGTGACGGTCCAAGCCTAACCCCACCCACAATCACATTATTCTCTCAAGAACACAGAGGTATTTAGAACGCGGAAAACAGCAACTTGCTAGTGTTACATGTATAAATATTTCCCTGTTATAAACAAGTAGTTCCATGCTGTAAAAAAAAAAAAAAAAGTATTCATGTTAGCTCAACTTGGAGTTACAATACAATAGTCTTTTGTCATCTGGATGGCTGTTGTAAAATACTGCTGCATTCTCCAGCCAGATTATCGTGAGATGCTGGCGTTGAGCACAGAAAAGAATCCCAAGTTTGCTGTTTTACGTTTTCCTTTCATTCAAGTTATCTTTAGTGCTTCCCATGTCAATACTATTTTTTTGTTTTT
Source organism: Polyodon spathula (assembly GCF_017654505.1). Lineage (NCBI taxonomy): Eukaryota > Metazoa > Chordata > Actinopteri > Acipenseriformes > Polyodontidae > Polyodon > Polyodon spathula. The sequence continues at coordinate 26,094,265 of NC_054541.1, read as the reverse complement.
TTCTTTGACGCTAATTAAACATCTGTGTTGGAGTGTAATATATATATATATAAAAATAAAATAAACATGCTGTCAGGTCAGGTAGTATAGATTTTTTTTTTTTTAAATTGGTTACCTTAAGTAATTTCAGATAAATAAAAGCTTTGACAAATGCATACTATAGGCCCACTCCCATTACAATTCATCACACATACGAAAGTAGACCTGTAATAGACACGTGAGTCTGCCATCTGCTACCATACTGTGCAGTTAATCAAACTTTGAAGCTAATCTGTGATTTTGCCACGCCGAAGTGAATCATGTGCACCCCACAGACCATGGTGCCATGAAGCCTGTAAGCTTTAAATGTCATTGGCATGTTCAATAATATTCAGTCCTTGATAGGGAACAGAATTCCCTGATTTTTAATATGTATTCAGGGATGGAAGTAAGACTCGTATTGCATAGAAGTTTCCCTCGTTCCAGGTTTAAATACATGGTTGGTTAGCCACAGTGTATTGGTATCAAGCTCGGGTGTATCTTATTATGCTCATAGTAAAGCCAGGAATGGATCAAACTGCTTTGCAATGGGAGTCTTATTTCCATCTGGTATTACTCTAGAAGGAGAAAATGTTGGTTGAACTTGGCTTTGCCACAAATTGATCTCTTAGTTACATCAAGTACTGTAGTGCTGGGACAAATAACATTTTTTGAATTATTGAGAGGAAAAAATACAGTAGTAACATTAATTCAGTATTTAATTCCTTCACTCTTGCAATAACACTATGGTAATACATGCCGTTGTGCTCACTGCTGTGCTGATGAGGACATGGCTGTCAGGAAGATATGCTTTCCCAGAGGGTTGCAACTTGCTACATCTTTTAGACAAATAGTTGGTGGTGTTTAATATAACGTCGTGGTTATGTTTGTATGTATTGCTTTTTTTATATTAGTTATTGCATTTGTGTTCATGGACCACTGTAACATCTCTTAACCAAGGGACTGAAAGCGACACTTGCCATGTTGGTCGTTTTTTTTTTTTTAAATAAATGAAGGGGAAGAGACTTGCAGTTGTCTGGAAACTAGATTATTGGATATTGTTTTGTTCCAGCATCAAAAAGCTAGATTTCTAGGTCAAGGAAGAGGATTTCATTCTCGTGCCATTGAGAATGGTTTAATGCCACTGGAGTTCAAGCTTGAAGAGCGGTCTTGGATCGCTCTCTAATGTCAGTCACAGTGGTCCATTCTGCTTTTAACTGGAGAACAAAGCACGACTCTCAGCTTCAACTTCCTCCAAACTGGTTTTAAACGTTCAAAAGTCTTTGAAAGGCTGCAGGCTCATTGGGATGTCGCAGTTAATCTGTGCTCTGTTTGTGGATTTGGTAAACAAGCGGGTGACTTGCCAGCAGCATGTTCGACGTTTTGAGACCTTCCCTATATTACATCTGGTATTGATGATGTTGTATACTGTAGGCCAATTTGAGTTTAGGGGATGTAATGAAACAGTTTTCAACATGAATTAGTTATGTGGGAATGGGTAGCTTTCATTATACAGTGCACTCCGTTTATAAGACTCACATCTGTCCCAGGTGATTTGATTCTTATATATGGTTGATTCTTCAAAGCAGACCGATATGATTTGTGTGGTGAAGTGGTGCAGAATCAGAATGATAGTTTGAGAAGAGCTTTGTTCCTTGCAGTGAATGGGTTGAATACTAGATGTCATGAATTTCTGCATGTATGCACACCTCTGGAAAATCCATAGTTGCTATGGTTAGTTGGTTAACTGCTTGTTAATGTTAATGACACTTCAATAAAAAGGGCTTAGCTTTTATAGCTTTGTGATTTTGGGGGGGGGGGGGGGGGGGGGGGTGTAGAGCAGTAAGGAAGTGGAGTGGAGTGGAAGCGTGTGTGCATTGCAGAAACAAGAGAAAGAAACCAAAACCAAAGAGCCAATAAGAGATTGGTTTGTTCCAGAAAGTGCACCTAACCAAACAAGGTATGATATGACACGTTTATCTATTTCATCAATGTCATATAAATGGGGGGGGGGGGGGGGGGAGGAGTGTGAACTGTTTTGATTTGTATTTGCTTAGTTGTGTAAACAGCTTACCTGACGTTAGATAGGGACCACACAAAGTATTGTATAGCTAGTGCTCCAACTGATGGCTAGCTTTATTTTGTTTGTTTTGTTTTATTAGCAGTTGTTTCCCCACCGCACTGTATAGAAAAATAAAACTAACACCAGTTTTAAACTGTAAATCAAGACTCCAGCCTGATCATTTACACTGCCCTCGGCCATGTCCCATTGCAATTGGCAAAAACACCTCCGCGCGTCAGCAGTTTAAATAGTTATCAAATGTCAATAGTGCTCAGTCACTGAGGACAATACATCAAAACAAGTCCTTGTGGATAAGCAACTTGTTATATGATCACGATTTATATTTACTCAAGGCTGCAGAATCTTATTTTACTACAGGGTACTTGAGAAGCCATGATCTCATGAGGTTGCCTAGTTTAACTGCCGTGTGGTGTTAAGTGTAATCGCCTTTGAATTAAAATGACTTTACAGTTTTTTACTATCAGTACTACCTCTACATTTAAGCATCTGTGGCTTGCTTATTTTCAGTTGCGATGCGAATCTCACAGTTTTTCACTAAGGCTCTGCAATCTGCTCCCCCCTCCCCCTCACCGCGCAGCAATCCCCCTCACTCTACATGCGTATCGCACAATAACACTGCTGTACCGGTATGTATACAATTAATGTGTATTCACTTTATTGAAACAAAGTTTCACTTGCAGAGAACACAAAAAACATACCTGGCTGCACAATGTAGTGGCACACTCATTGTCTGATTACAAACAATGCAGTTTCCTGCATCACTGCATGATTCATGCTGCATATGTGCCTAATCATGCGAGATGTGATCAAATTCAAATACAAAAACAGGTTTATTGGCTGTACACGTCATTGCACTTGATCAAGTATCGTATTCCATTTACTCAGTTTGCACTGAAATGATTGCTTGATTCTTACAAGCAGAGTATTTTAGCATGGTTAGTATAGGAATGATTTTGTCCCAGTGGTTTTTATCACTATGTGCAGTTGATTCTTATATCACAGATTTCTTTATAAACAGAGTGCACTGTATTGGGGAAAACCGCTTTTTTTATATATTGGGGTTGGGGTACATATTTTTTTATATATCATTAAGAGTGACCAATTATTATTTTTATTTATTTTTCCCCCAATTTGGAATGTCTAATTTTATGTTTTTTCTCCTCACTGCAGCAGATGCCCACACAGCACAGACATTCTGAGGGAGTGTGAGCCTCCTCTGATCTCACAAGCCTAAAGCCAGAATTGCTTTTATGCCGAGCAATCCAGAGTAGAGGTGGGTGGGCTACTGATCCCAGAGAACAGAGATCAGCTCTGCTTTTTATCCAGTGAAAGTGCGTGGTGGCTGGCCAGTAGGGTTCGTGGCTGGCCTGTAGGGTTAAGGCTGTGTGACTCATCCTGCGCTCCCAGCGGCAGCACTTTAACTGAATGAGCCACTTGGGGACCTGGTAGATTTTTTCTATTTATTTATTTTTTATTTATTTATTTATTTATTTATTAGGATCTTAAACTATACAGAAGTAGTTATGGTTACACTGCCTTAACTATATACCTCTTCAATCTTACTATCCCTGAAACTTTGCTGTTTCTAAATGCTGTTTTTTTGTTGTCATACAGTCATAATATTGTTATGATTCAAATCAAAACATCTGTCTAAATATATGAATACATAGTTAGTTTTCTGATTCAGGCACTTCTGGTAGGTGTGTTTTAACAGGCTCTGATTTTAAATATGTTATGTGTGTATCTCTCCAATTTATTTGTGAAAACAACAAATGGTTCAGTGGGATCTGTTTACCATTCAACAGTGCTCTGTTCCCCTTGAACCTCTTTTGGGATTAGTAGGTAAGATCCCAGACTGTCAGAGCTGTGATTTTTATATGGCCATTGCAAAGAACAGTAGACTCCCTCCATATGACGCTCCATATGAAGACCAACATTAGGAGCTTTGTCAGCCTCTTTCAGTTTTAAAATACTAGGCCTGCTCCTAATTCAAACTAATTTACCCAGCCTGTTTGGTGGTTGCGACAGACGGATTCCACAGTATTTAGGTATGTTTATTATTGATGCTCATGTCCTTATATTTGCAGTAACCAATCTAACATTAGTTATAAAATGGATGGTCATTATGCATGTTTTTCTCAGTTTGTTTTTTTTTCTGTGTCCGAAAGTCTGACATTAAAAAGAAATTCAGTGGTCTTTTCATACAGTAGTCTTATATAAAAAAGTGATTCAGTTGTTTTTCTAGGCTTGCAGATGCTGAACATTCTTGTGAAGAAAGCTCTCTGTATATTCCACATTGTAATTCAGGTCCACTTTTGTTCCCCCTCTTTGCAGTTTTTCTTGTTTATTGGTGAGAAAAGAAAAGCTTTCTACTGGCTGTCCCACTTTTTGTGTTCAACAGAAACCACTTTCTGCAGGCTCATTCCAATCTCTGTTGGCGACAATTGGCTTATTGTACCTAACCCACCAATAGATGACAGGGTAAAAAGAATTTGCATTAGCAGAAACTCCCAATTAGCAAAAGCCTACGCCATGGCTTTGCCTTTTACCGCAATATATTCTAATAATTTTGACATTTTGAGGGGGGGGGGGGTGGTATCACTCAGCTTGTATGTATTTGTGTGCAACCCCATTCACATTTGTGTTTTTGAGGTGACTTAAAAGTAGTCCTAAAATGTGATGAACTTTGTTTTGTTTTAATGGAACGATAGCCTGCACTCTAGAATGGAAGAGCTGCCCTGATATACAGTAATCTTTTTGTAGCGGATATTTTTTATTATTTTTTTTTTTTCAATGCAGCACAGTCGTAATTTTATGCTATATATATTACAAAAGCATACTGACTATTTTGACTTACTGTTATGGTGTGTAACAGGGTGATGGTCCGAGCTTACCCTCTCCCACAGTCCCATTATTCTCATAAGAACATAGAGGTATTTAGAATACAGGAAGCAGCAACTTGCTAGTGTTCACAGGTATAAATATTTATTTTTGTAATGGATACTTCACTCAGATTGCAAATATGAGGTTGTACACAATGACTGACATTCGCAAGACAAACTCGCGACTGACCACCTAATAACACTTCTGCTCCCTCCTGAGGAAAGACACGGCATTAAATAATGTTAAACACATTGCACATGTTTCTTTTCAGTTATATGTATTTGTTTAACCTGTATGAATATCGTCTTTGTTTACAAACACAATCATTAAACTATTCTATCATTTACTCTATTATTATCGTTGTTGTTATTATTATTGTCTAGTCCCTAACCATTACCAGTAAAGATTGAACATCAGCATTACCCCTTCTCTTGGAAGATTATCGAACATATGGCTGTAACAAAACCCTTGTTCCACATGTAAACGATAACTTTAAGGGAATCGCCCTAATCTAAATACAGCAGTACAACCTCACATATCAAATACACCTTGCAGTTATTTAGTAACTAAGCGATAAATATAAAAACTGTTTTTGAATTTATCGTTTAGTTACTAAATAACAGGAAGAAAATGTGCATAATTATGAATGCACTGTAGCTTGTATATTATGTGAAAGAAACAACCTGAACATTAACCTGCTAGAATTTAATATTTTTAGAATTAGTTGTGTGATGTAGAAATAATCACCTTTCAATATTGATCCACTGCCGTCTTGCCTAGCACAGCATTCAGCTTTCTTTTTACTTTTCGCGTGTGTGGTAGTATGGGAGAGTGTACTGAGCTGTGCAAGCACACTGGTCATGTGATACGAAAGGCCGGCCCTAAATCTGCCTTGCGTTCATACATATGTAAAAGCCGGTCCTGGTCCCGGATTGCAGGCCCTGGGCTGCCTTTTCACTTTTGGAGCATTCGTATATGAGAACAGGCGACCCTGGGCTGCCTCAAATCGGTGTGAACAGGGTCTAATACTCCAGAATTGTTCTTTGCAGCATATCAGAGCTGCTATCAAATGGCTAACTAAGCTACATAAAATGTGTTTGGCTTTTTATTTTATTTATTTATTTATTTATTTATTGATAAGGTAGGTTTAGTCTTGCAGTTTAAACTTTGCAAACATAGATAAACGGCTGAAGTGTGGGTAAGTGCCAAGGTAAAAACAAAAAAAAACAAATACAAATCCTGTGCCAGCTGAAAGCTGCTTGATCATATATTGTGTTGCATCCTTAATGCTGTATTAAAATGGTAATATTCGTGTTGGCTATTAAGACTACATAATTCTACTTTTGAAATTGTCAATCATTTTACATTTCTTCAGTAGCAAATCCTTTGTTATAGCAGCCCTCTATTATTTTGAAATAGCAGTAATGCAGTGCTGTCCAGCCATGATACACAGCATGTATGCACTGAGAAAACAGGAGCACATTGTGCTTGCATCTGAGAAACGTCGCAGTAGAAAATGAATCCAGGGAAAATACACTGCTTTGAATGTGTTCTGTAACTTGTTTTGTCACAGACTTCTTGCATTATTACTGCCAATTGACGTCTGCAAGATAGCATATCTCACAAAAGATTACTTGAAGTATGGGCCCATTTTCTATAAAAGCTAAGAATGGAAGGCAATAAGCAGACTCTATAGCACTCTCATTGTGTCCTGACGTTATTTTGAACAGAGCAAAGGCTGGATGCTAGTGCGATTTGGTTAGCTCTGACCAGTCCATGGGAAAATTGGATGCAGAAAGTGTTAGTAAATCAAGATAAACTGACTTCCCCTTAAATATTGAACACTTTTTTTTTTTTACTGCACAAGTGTTTTCTGTGAATTGTCGATACCAATAAAATAAGCATTCATTATTTCCATTACAGTAAACCTCTCCATGGGAGCTTACAGGATATGTCTGTATGTTACAGGTTTTCTCAATTGCTAAAGCACAATTACTGATACTGTTAGCACAATTCTCAAAACTGCCAAGGTCAAAGGATGGCAACTAAATAATGCATTGAGACCATTAAACATGCCACAAATTAACTTTTATAACTTTACAAGCAGAAACTATTTATTTTTAAGTTGACCACTTCATAAGACAGAAAAGCAACTATATGTTAATTATTGCATTTATTTATTTCTAACAACTGAATGACATGAAAAAATATATACTTGTAAAACAAAACAAATTGTTGTCTGTTACATTGTGGGATGTACATTAGGCAAACAACCTGTTTTGTTTTCAAGTCTTAATAGCCCTTTTAAATAATTATTTGTTGTGGAAACTAAAGACATGAATTATATTTGGCCTCATCGTCAGTCACGTGTCAGTACAAAGTTGCATTTTTGCTAGTCCACAGTATTTGAGTGCAAGAACACCAGCATTTCGACCTGTTGTGGGGGTTAGGTTTGCCCACTGTGTAGTCCTAAACGAGTCATATGGCGATTTATTTGTTTTTTTTTTTTTTTTTTTTAGCTTTTCAGAATAAAATCTAAAATATATTTGCGTTTTCTATTGGTATTTAATCGTAATGTTGATATTTTTATTGTTTTTATTTATCATCGCTGGATGTTTTACATTACATTGATCAGCATGTGATTAAATACATAACCTTTACAAAAATGTGTGTCCATACTTCCAGACCCACAAACTGCACACCAAAATTTCCATACGGTCGAGCGCCACAAGCACATACTGTAAAAAATGAAATGTTGGTGAGAGCAAAACATTTTAAATACTAGTGTTGTTGTGCAGTACAGTAGTTAGGCTTGGATGATCTTTTGATACACAAGAACAAGGGATAGAACATTGCCTACACAGTTTCTGTGTAATCTGTATTGTACTGTAGATCTACAGTGTGTTCAACTTTAAACATAACTGGTGTTTTTCCATTATTTCTGATACTGTATGTATTATGCACTTTAAATAAAATATTCAGTTATTATGAAGCAAAATACCTGATTTCATAAAAGTGCCGCTCTGAACAATATTGTGCCCTGTGTTTTCTTTTTTGATTTACCAAGATAACATGCCTATACAAGGCCATATTTACGTGCATGGTTCCAGTAGATTCTCTCTTTACTGTGCTGTTGTAGGTGTGTTTTATATCCGACCAAGAAACAATTTTAAATAGGTCTTTCTAACAAATGGTGCGTCCCTTTTTTTATTCTGCTGAGCTCCTGTTTATAAAACTGTAAATAATGTCTGCTCCACTTTTACTACAGTATGTAGAACAATATGGAACTGTGTTGGTTAAGTGGCAAAGTTGGCTGCTGATTGTTCAGGGGCGATGCAGTGCAGGAATAATCAGACAGTTGTAATCCAGTTTGGAAAGGTTTATTTCTATTTTTTAATCCGGGTCTGGTGACCAAAAGAATAAGCCCCGGCAATACACAACAATGTGTAATGCACAGAGCTAATAACGGGTTTACAGCCCAAATAATATATACTTATCTGCCGTACAATACTAAACACTGTCACCAGTCCTGGGTGTGTCTATTAGTGCTCGTGGTGGGTGATAACAGATTTTATTTGTGCTGTTCCAGCTTGTGCTGGCCCAAGGCGACAGCTCAGGATACATGATAAGCTCTCTATACACAGACGGTTACAAGACAAGCACAAACAAACAAAACACTCACAAATACTTTTACAATGCTTGCTCTACAGAATTTACAATTCTCCATCCCCCTTATACTATCACGCATGACCCCTTGGTAAATGATTGCAGCTGTCTCTATTGCCTGCAACTGCTACATTGTTAACTTTCCGGGTCAATATGTTCCTGCAACGGAGTCTCGCTGCCTTCAAGGCTGACTGACTTCCCGACCCTGGAAATGAACTGTTAGGCCAGCCTGTCCAAAGACTTCCCCTTTTGCTACTTAGCCTCCTCACAAGTCAGGAGGGAGATTTGCAACCAGAACTCATTATATTTATGTCACAGTCCAGAACATGGGTAAGTTACTCATAAGCTAGGCTATAATTTTGCCTTTTGTTTTTTTTCAGTTCTCACTATTGGTAAATTGTTAAACTATTAAAAATCCTATGTATGTATTGTCTTTCAGGCACTATGGATTCCGAAATGCGTGCATTGATCTGTATTGCTTATGAAATATATATGGTGGTGTGACAATACAAATCACGAACACTAAATACAGCCCTAAGGTCCGGCGGGGCTTAGCCTTCATGGATACTTAGGCTCGCTGTTCTTTTTACTTTCGGTTTTGTTTTGTTTTTTCCTCTCTTGCTCTTGTTTTCTTCTCTCGAAAACCCACCCCGAGTGCAGAAAACTGCAGGCTTTTATGCAGGTGCCACCTTTTGCACAAGGTGGTGTGTTTTTTTTTTTCTTTTTTTTTAAATTGTGAATGGGGCTTCCCATCCACACTACCAAAACATACAGCTATGCCGTCAAAGTATATTTTTTAATAAAAATTTTGCCCTGCCCCTTCTCATGTACAGGGCTCCTGGCCCTGTGACTTTTCAGTGCCATAGCATGACAGTGGAACTGTGTAGAGGGACCTGAGAAGGTAAATATGGATGAAAGGCAGGAAGTGAGTAGGGACTAGGCAACTGTTAGAAAAAGTACAAAGAGGAGGACGACACCGAGCAGTTAACATAGAGAGGTTAATCTAGCTAATAGATTCCAAGCACTGAGCAATGACAGCCTAGTGCTGGATGAAAACAGGGGTGAGGTGTTAGTAGGTGACTTATTTATACGCTATGTCGACCCAGTAATTTTAGCCGTAAAGATCCCGTAAATAGGGTTTTTACCTGACTCCCTGGAGTAAAGGTAAAGGATATTGAATCAAGAGTATACAGATTAGTAAATCACAAAAAAGAGTCTGTGGTCATTATAAAAAAAGAAAGAAATATTATAGCAGAGGTGGCCAAATCGCGGCCCACGAGGCGCATGCAGCTCTTTCGCAGTTCAATTGCGGCTCCTGGTAAAATGCTGAGTGTTGCATGCTTTGCGGCTCAAAGGAACTGACAAAAAAATAATAATAGTCTCATATGCAGAAACTGTCGGGAAATTTTCATCTGTGCTACTGAATGGCACAGAAGGCTTTCCCCATCAGCTATAGCAAAAACTGCTGTATTCTTATGTGTTCGTGCTTGTTCTGATTTGTCCCGAGATCACGATCCACACATTGGCCACCACTGTTCTGGAGAGTTGTTGCAATTCAATTACGAATATTTCTAACTCTTAATGGTATATTCGAAGTTTCAGTCTGGTTTTCGTGCTACACACACAGCACCCAGATGACCCTTGTCAGAGTCATGTGATCTGCTGATAAACTCTGACATTCCATCAGTTTTAATTCTTTTACATCTGCCTTTGGTACTGTAGACCATTCCATCCTACTGGATCGTCTTGAAAGTGCAGTAGGACTGTGTGCCCTTGTCCTATCCTGGTTAAAATCTTAGGTTTCTGGTAGGTTTCAGTTTGTCTCTTTTGGGGAGGTAAAATCGGCATAATCAGAAGGAGTCTGTGGCATTCCACAGGGCTCCATTCTAGGTCCCTTGTTGTTTTCATTATGTGTGCTACTGTTAGGTGACGTTATCCGTAGACATGGAGTGAACTTCTATTGCTATGCTGATACCCAGCTATATTTTTCCCTAAAGTCAGGAATTTCTTCTTCTTGGGTATTATTAGCTACTTGCCTTACAGACATCAAGCATTGGATGTCAGAATTTTCTAATGTTTAATTCAGACAAAACGGAGATTATGCTAGTAGGATCACAGAACCAACTAAAAGGAAATGTGAAATTTAATAAGATTGACCCTTGCATCTATCATCAAAACTTAAACTAGAAATTAAGAGTTTGGGGGTCATCTTTGATCTTGATCTCCTCATTTGAGGCTCGTATTAGGGAAGTTACTGAAGTATTTTTTTTACAATTTGAGAAATAAAGCCGAACTTGGAGAAATTTCTCTATCTGATGCTGAGAGACTGCTCTCTTTTTCTGGTGTCACGAAACTATGGTATCCTGCTTTTGGCTTGTTCAGAATACCGCCGCTAGAATTCTGACTAAAACCAGGAGAAATGAACAGATTACCCTGTTTTGGCCTCTTTACACTGGACCCCTGTGCAGTATAGAATTGATTTTTAAGATTTTGCTTAACTTACAAGGCCCTGAATGGATTAGCACCTAGTCATTTGCAGGAGTTACTGACCCCTTATCTTCCAAACCACACTCGGAGATCACAGGATGCGGCCAGCTGGTTATTCCTAGGGTCAACAAAAGCAACACAGGAGGCAGGGTTTGAAATTAACTCCTGCAAAATGTAGGTTAATTTGGTCTGTGGCTGGTAAATTTCACATACTTATACGCCACAATGGCGGGTACGTTTTTTGCACACTTAACATCGTTCGACTGGCTATCATCGCTGTCATTTTGCTGTGCAGTTTATACTTTCTGCAGCCAATTGCCCTCCTCAAACTGCAGTCGCTGATGGTTCAAATCAACTGAACTTTGACCATGTGGCTGACCTTGTGCTATGGTTGTTACAACACCAAAATGGATGACCGGTTGTTTGTCGAAGGTGCTCAGAGTTTATCCCTACATATATGCAATCTATAGATCTGATTTTTAAACATCAGATGAAAAAGGAGAATGCATGGGTATCAATTGCTGAACAAATTAAGTTGTAATTTTAAACACATTGTATATTACGAAGTGCCCCAAGTCCAAAATGATAATGTTGTGGTTATTACTGTGCTACAAGATTATTATTTTTTCAGTATAGGATAGTGCGTACAATATTTTTTGTTGTTTTTTGTGCTACAAACTATGAAAAGGGGATTCAAGTGATTGCTAGTAAACTATAATGCAACCACGTTAAAGTAAACTTATTTGGCATTTACGATGAATAAGGATACGATTGTCACGAGGTCACGAAAATCGTGAATTTAAACAAGTCTGTGGAATCTTGGAAATGGATGTAAAAACACATTTGGTATTTCCTTTAAAATGCCGTATATCATGCACTGAAAATACCAATCTGCGAGGATCTGTATTGTTTGATTTTGTATGCACACCGTATTTACATGTAGCTATGAAAGGACCTTTCAAGTTTTGTACAACATTGCATATCCTACCCCCTGAGGACTGGGGTACAGGCGGACGTGTGAAAAAGTTGGATTTGTGAACATCCTATTGAAAAAGCATTTACACATCCATAAATAGCTTGGTAAACAAAAGCAACACGCAAACTGCTTTAAACATGGGTACCTTTTTTTGCCTTAAAAGTAAAAGAGATTAATTAGGCTACAATACACAGTGTTGCTATGCAGTTTACTGTAAGGCATCTCCACGCAAAGCTTTAAAAACAAACAAACAAAAAAAAAAAAAAAAATAAACAGTAACCTGCAACTGATGGCTTCTTTCTTAACTCTAGAAGACGCTGCCTCCCTGGTTCTGCTTTCTTAATATTTCTGTCACGGTGCTTTTGTGCTCTTTCTTGATATTGTCAACAGCTGATAAGAAGCTCAATGTTATCTTGAACGGACTTGTTTTAAAGCTTGAAAGGATAGTAAATGTACAGTAACCTGCAACTGATGGCTTCTTTCTTAACTCTAGAAGACGCTGCCTCCCTGGTTCTGCTTTCTTAATATTTCTGTCACGGTGCTTTTGTGCTCTTTCTTGATATTGTCAACAGCTGATAAGAAGCTCAATGTTATCTTGAACGGACTTGTTTTAAAGCTTGAAAGGATAGTAATTTAATGATTAATGATCCTTAGTCAAAGTGTGATAATAGAAAATAGCAAATTTTATTTTAATTATTTTTTAATATAGGGTTGATGAACAGAACAGGCTAAATCTAGGAAGTATTTACAAGAATGACAAACAAGCAAGAGTAGAGTGGCTAGTGCATGGATAAGTTCATTGAAAGGCCCGGGAAAGTAGGGCTTTTTCTTGTAGAGCTCCTGAATTGTGGCATGCTCTGCCTTTGTTTGTCAGGGAAGCTGGGACTATTACAGTCTAAAAACGCACTTTTATAAAATGGCTTTCTTATCTCAGTGGGTTTTAATGTAACTTTAAAATTGCTGCGTTTGTATTTTGTGTGTGTCTGTATTGTTATTTAAATGGTCTGATTATTACAGTTGTATATGTGACATGCTATACAATTATTTTTTTTCCTGCTATGTACTGTACAGTGCTTTGCAGTACTTTTGTATAAAAAGCACTATAGAAATTCAATAAATAAATATGAATGTCGTGTAATGTACAAAATGAACAATTATCGACTGGTTTTATTTTCCTCAAGCTGAAATATATTACTTCAGTAATCCTATTTTTATCCAGTATGCACTTTTTGCTATTTTTGCAGTAATGACTGGCATGTACATGTTTTAAAGAGACAAATAGTATGGTACCTGGATCAGCAGTTTAACAATGTCCCTCATATTCTTTAGTAGTGTGCCTTAACATCTGCTCAGTACTGCTCCCCCTTCCAAATAATGACGTATTACAATATATGTAAAAAGTGTTCTGCAAATGTAGAATAAACCAGTGAGCCTATATAAATTTGGGGGGGGGGGCGGGCATCCAAGACTAAATTGGTTTGTTTGGACAGCTGTGGGAAGGTCTCACGGTCAAAGCTGTGTTTTCAGGAAACTTAAATCCAGCTTGCTTGTATAAACAGAGCAGATTGCCAGCTTTAGGATATTCTATGTCTTTGGTATAAGAGGTTAAGATAGTTTGCTGGGAATGATTACGACAGATGGACAGTTACACTTGAAATCAGAAGATGTCATCCATGCAGCCGTTCAAGATTCTAATAACAATTTAAATGTTTCTATTTGAGGGCAATACACATGCCAACTTTGCATAGAGCCCTGGACAGTTTTTCCCAGTTTGCAGTTGCGTATGATTGCTTAGAATGTTTTTTTTAATTTCCTTTCTGTTTTAGGTTGCAGATTTGAATTCTTTGTGATTGCACCAATGGCAGTACAGGCTGGGATTCAGGTACTGTATTAATGGATTCTGATGCCATGAAACAGCTTTATATATATATTATCTGTGTTTTACAGAGATTTTAATTTAAATCTTGTGATTGTGTCTACTTTCAAATCATTCATTTCTTTTAAACAAGGAACACTGCAAAGTGTAACCTGTCAAACTGTCTCTTGTTTAAACTTTCCCGTTGAAACATACAAGTTTGTGTATCAGGTAGTTCATCGTTACTACTTGAAATATTGTCTTAATTCTGCCCAATATATGATTGTTTTGCAAATTGATTGTTTTTAAATATGTGTATATAGAATCCATTTGTAATGCGTGTGTGTTTTTTTAGCTTTGTTCTGTTTTTGTGTGTCTGTCTGGTTTAACAGTTATTTATTAAATGCATATTCAACTTGCACATAGTTATATTGCCTACAAACTGCTGCTCTGCCTGCAAACTACTGTAGCAATTAATTTTTCTAAGGTTTTAAATGATTTGCTTTTTTGCCCAGTATGTAATCTGCTTTATACTTAATTTACAATTACTTGTTTACTAGATTCATTATTAACATTTATCCCTTTCTTTGAAGGAACAGTCTCCCCTAAAGAGGTGACCATTGAATGTTTTTGATTTTAGTACACAATGAGAAACATTTTCTTTCTTTTTTTTTATAGTATTTTTTTTTTTTTTTTTTTTTTTTTTTAAGTATTTCGTAGCATTAAAAACTAATTGAAACTCATTTGTATCGCAGCTCTTTCAGTTACTTTTCATTACTTCTGGTAGAACAGATGTAGGTGTTCACTGGGTTTAAACATTGTATGTTGACCCAATTCTGTCTAGTATGGGTTTCAGCTGGAACTTGGGCAGAAAGCGTGTTCCTGTTAAAATGCTGTTTTGCAGTACTGGCTGTGCCTCAGATAAAAGCTGGGTTTCCCTGCTAGTTCTGAGGATTGCTCTGATAGGACTGGCAATACATTTAAAATAAATACATCAATAACGAAGACTATCTAAAACAAATCATTTTATTGAAGAGAACTCTTTAAATATGACAGTTCTGGATTTCTTTTTTTAAAAAACTGTTGCCCTACTAAATCACAGCAGGGCTTCTTGTACCCAGCTGTAGTCACTTAGCCACACTGACCAAACGCCATCTGTTTATTACCAGTAAATGGTGCGATCCAGGCATTCCTTTGTTAGCTACACAGCTGTACACCACCATGAACTTGCTGGCACCTCCGTGATATAATGAGCCGTCAGTACATGCATAAATCATTGGAACAGGGTTAAATTCAAGAGGGAACAATGCTTTTTGCCTTGTGTATAGGTGTGGTTTGGAGAAAGGTTTGACGTTCCTGTTGTGAGCCCTAGAAGTCCTTTGACTCCCAGACATGGACCAGGCTTAACTGATGTTTTCCAGTATGACCAGTGGCTTTCGGTGCGACATGAAGCCACCCTGGTGCCCATGCAGGAAGACTTGGCTATCTGGCTGAGCGGCATGCTGGGTAAAAGATCTCTGTCTATTATGCTCAGTGTGGGATTATAACAAAAAATCTTTTAATGTAAGTTTCCTGGGCAGGATGCCATTTATATAACAAACCCTCTCAGTGGTATTTGTTCTGTAATAAGAACAGCCTGTCAGTTTTTAGAATTATAATTGTATAAAAGGAAATGTTCGTAATAAACAACTTGGAGCCCTTCATTTAAATATACTTTTTTGTTTATAAAAATGGCTAATATGTACTGATTTTCAAATGATTTAACATTCAGGGAATTTAAATCCAATTCCGGTAATAGACTTTCAGCTACATCCAGTAGGTTGATTCCTGTATTTTAAATAGTGAAAGACAAAGTTGGAAGTATAGTTGAGGTTCCTGTTACATTTTCAACACACTGCGAACGTAAGAAAGTATCACCTACAATATTATGTTGTACATGTAGCTACATAACAGTATATTCCAACAGTGAAACAGTTATGTTTACTGCTTACCTCAGTAATATTACTGTGAAAGTGGATAATCTAAACAGTTTCATAACTTTTATCCCTCCTGTGTGTTCTTTTATATTGTCTGACATGTTTTTTCATGTTTTATTTACACTGTATATCCAGAAATATGAAATATGAAGCCTATCTGGGTCACAACACCAAAATCAGATATGTGAGGCTGCACTTCGCGATTTAAACACGTTTTGATAAATGGTGTGGCCATAAAGAAATAACCAACACATGTTAAGCACGGCTGTGAGGAAAGCTGTTGAATTGTAATCTGACTGGGCTCTGCCTGTTACTCCAGATGAAGATGTAAAGGCGGACAGTTTCATGGAGGAGCTGGATAATGGGGTCCTACTTTGTCAGCTGATCGGGGTCCTTCAGAGCAAAGTACGAGAGTGCTGCAAGACAGACAAATGGAAAGTAAGCATACAGCAGTTCTTTGCAGTCATGTAATTTTTTTATTTTTTATTTGAATTATCTGGTTTCTAACTCAATGTGCTGTATTTGGTTCTGATTAATTTTGTTCATTTTTACAAACTGTATCTAAAAAAAAAAAAAACACTTAGGATGTTAAAATAACCTATCGCTGCTCATCATAAAAAACACTTAGGATGTTAAAATAACCTATCGAAGCTCATTGTGCTTGTTCTCAACTAGTGGCTCTCAAAAGTATTCACCCCTCCTTGGACTTTTCCACATTTTATTGTGTTACAACATGGAATCAAAATGGATTTAATTAGCAATTTTTGCCCATTCTTCTTTGCAAAATTGCTGAAGTTCCGTCAAGTTGGTTGGGGACCTTTGATGAACAGCAATTTTCAACTCTTTCCACATATTCTCAATTGGATTGAGGTCCGGGCTTTGACTGGGCTACTCCAAGACATTGACATTTGTTTTTAAGCCACTCCATTATGGCTTTGGCTGTATGTTTGGGGTCATTGTCCTGCTGGAAGATGAATCTTCTCCCAAGTTCCAGGTCTCTTGGAGACATCAGCAGGTTTTCCTCCAGGATTTCTCTGTACTTTGCTGCATCCATTTTGTCCTCTATCTTCACATGCTTTCCAGGCACTGACGCAGAGAAGCATCCCCATAGCATGATGCTGCCACCACCATGCTTCACGGTAGGGATGGTGTTCTCAGGATGACGTGCATTGTTAGGCTTCCGCCAAACGTAGCGCTTAGCACTGAGACCAAAAAGCTCTTTTTTGGTCTCATCAGACCATAGAATCTTCTTCCACTTGGTGTCAGAGTCTCCCACATGCCTTCTAACAAACTAGCCGAGATTTGTTGTGAGGTTTTTTTTTTTCTCAACAATGGCTTTCTTTTTGCCCCTCTCCCATAAAGGCCAGTTTTGTGAAGCACCCAGGCTGTTCTTGCTGTATGCACAGTGTCTCCCAGCTCAGCCATGGAGGACTGTAACTCCTTTAGAGTTTCCATAGGCCTCTTGGTGGACCCCCTGACTAGTGCCCTTCTTGCCCGGATACTCAGTTTTTGAGGATGGCCTTTTCTAAACAGATTTCAATTGTGCCATATTCTCTCCATTTCTTAATGGACTTTTCTGTGCTCCGGGGGCTATTAATTGCCTCAGAAATGTTCTTATATCCTACCCCTGATTGTTGCTTTTGAAGAACAAATTTGCTTTGAATGTTCTTTCGTCTTCATGATGTAGTTTGTTATGAAACCAACTGTGGGACCTCCCAGAGACAGGTGTATTTAACCTGAAATCATGTGATACACCTTAATTGCACACAAGTGGACTCCATTCAACTAATTATGTGATTCTAAAGTCAATTGGTTGCACCAGAGCTTATTTAGGTGTGTCATAGCAAAGGGGGTGAATACCTGTGCAATCAATTATTTTCTGTTTTATATTTGTAATTAATTTAGAACAATTTGTAGATTTTATTTTTCACTTTGATAATATGGACTTTGTGTTGATCAGTGGCAAAAACTCCTAATTAAATCCATTTTGATTCCATGTTGTAACACAGTAAAATGTGGAAAAGTCCAAGGGGGTGAATACTTTTGAGAGCCACTAGTTGAGAACAAGCACAATGAGCTTGACGTCTCTTCTGTACTAGTAGTTGCTATACATTGAATGATGTCAAATGAAAGATTCCAGGTTAACAAAATAGCAACGCCAGCCTTTTTTATTTTATATCAGGAGACTTAAGTATAGATTACATACAGGTTTCTTAATCTATAACAAGATATCTTTGCTTTTGTTTAGCATTTTCCCATGAAGAAAGTCGCCTGCAAAAAAAACGCCCCTTCAGGTTCCTTCTTTGCTCGTGACAACACTGCTAATTTCCTATGCTGGTGCCGAGATGTAGGCGTGGATGAGACATACCTCTTTGAATCTGAGGGTTTGGGTGAGTCTTTGTCAAACCTGTTTGTTTTTTTTTGGTTCTTTTTGTTTTGTAAAGGTTTTAGAGTCTCTCTGTATTACAAGCCATTGGCAAATTGTCTTTCGAATGCCTTCATTGAAGATTGCAAAACAAAACTTCTATTGAAAGGGTAAAGCAGGCAGGGTTGGATTTAAGTCTCCTATTGCATAGCAGTTTCATCCATTCCACACCTGAGCTTGTTATCTATACAATGTGTCCAATCAAGCTAGTAGTAAAACTACTAAAAAAAAAAAAAAAATGGGTGAAACTACTGTACAATAGGAGTCTTATTTGTAAACCTGTGTTTGGATTGGGAATGTAGTACAGTAGTCACCGGCTAAGAGAACACCCCTCGGGAAGCAAACAAGTGTTTTAGCCGACTCTTCTGCAAGACGAAGTTGACCACAGACAAAATAAGAATCAATCAATAAATAAATATGTATTGCTTGACATGACTCGCATGCATCAACATGTTAAATGAACAGAAAAGCAATAGGCTAGTGTATGTTAATAAACTATAATAAATAACAGACAAACTAACGTTAACCCCTTTGCCGTCCATTTATTGAGCGCTTGTCAGGTGCGTCAGTCCCGTTTATTTTCACATGCGCTGTTTATTTTATACGTGCTGTTTAAAATATATATTTTTCAAAACAGGTTTAAAAGGCTCTGAATCACAAAAGGACACTCAATACTGTATCTCCAGCCAAGCCCCACCCCTTGTTCGCTGTATTTTTCAATTACCTTTATAGACGTGCATAATGATAAATCCTCACCTTGTTTTATCACCAAACTCCTCAATAATGCAATCCAAGTCATTATTTTATTACTATAACATCTCAAAAAGCTCTGCAGGTGTCTGATATTCTTTGAGTGCTGGATGCAGAAACAGCTGTCTCCTTTGTTTTTGTCTGTGTTATCTCTGTAGTGCAGGGGGCTGTCAGATACGCCTCCCCCCTTTTTTTTTTTTTTTTTGCTTCATTCGGCTCCTATCGGTCTCACTCGGCCATTGAAAAGCTCTCTCGGCTTCTTCTGGAGAAAAACGACTAGTGACCTGTGCTTTAAGTCTTTTTGAAGATGACGGACAGGGTCTGACATAGAACCGCAAAGGGTTAATAAACTGTCGAACTAAGTTAACACAGCACCTTTACGCATGTTTAAATGCAGCAGGTCTAGATTAATTATGAATACATGTACAGGAGCAATATTCAAGACACAGATACAATTATTTAACGGAATAGTTAAGAAACTCACCAGAACGGAAAACACCAAATTGCTTATGGACCTGTGTCTGATTTAGGTTTTTCTCAAGAGCTCAAACAATTTCCAGCTTTTGTAGCAAAAGAAACAGAGTCACATTTGGTGATTGTTTATATACCATTTTGTAGCGATGAGGTGCACTCATGGAAATCCGAATACACGACGAGGCAATGATAAATTGAAAGATTGAATAAACCAATCTGTGTTCCTTGACACTCCCGTGATAAGTTAGTTTTGCAAAGATTGAATAAACTATTTTAATTTAAGTCTGATGATGAGCTGTCAGATTACAAAACAGTACTGTATCAGTTGTGAACATGTCGCTATCGGTGCCAAAAAGGTGTTCCATTAGGCAGAGCATTTGCAACGGGGGAAAAATCTGTTTCACCACAAGGTTGTTCTCTGAGGAGGTGTTCCTATACACAGAGACTACTGTAGTAACAATTCTCTAAATTAGTACAATTTCTAATGTAGATATAAAACCATGTCTAGTTTACAAATCTGTGTCTTCATTGTGTAAAATTTGCTGAGATGGGGAGACTAATTGCTGTGCTGCTGTTTGTATTTCTTATGCTTCATTTGAAAACCTCTGTGTAGCATTGTGATGGTGGAGGGTTTGCATCCGCCGCGCACTGGCGTATATTTGATTTATTGTTTAGATTTGTTAATTATTTTTTGTGCATATGCGGTTCAGTTTCAGTTGAATAATGATAATCAGTTGAAACACAGCCACATAAAAAGGTCACCAGCTTAGCTCAGTAGAAGAGAGATAGGAGTTGAGAAAGGACGAAGGAGAACGGGGATTGAGATCTAGGTCGAGATCCCGAGAATCTGTACCTTTTGTTTTGGCCATCGAGCCCGTTTGTTTTGTGTGCTGCCTTTTCCCCTGCCTGTGTGTCTGTCTTCAGGGTCCATCAGCAGGGGCTGACGTCATCTCTGCAACTTCACCCCGCCACCAGCATTTATTTCTGTTTGTCTGTTTTTATCTTGTGTTTTTTTTTACTTTCATAAGGAAGCAGTGTTACATTTATGAAACAATAAAACCATAATGAAATTATCAGGTACAGATTACAGTACAATAACACCAACATTTTTGTGCTGCTTCCACTGTGTTAATGTTATATTTACTGTATCTTGAATGTGTCATGACAGATAAACCTGCCAACAAAGAAGAATGCTTTTTCTTTTTGTCTTTCAGTTTTACACAAAGAACCAAGGCAGGTGTGCCTTTGCCTGCTAGAAATTGGAAGGATGGTATCCCAGTAAGTGTTTAGGAAGATGTACGTTTTCTGTAAAATGTATTTTAAGATGTCCAAGATAAGTGTGTGTTTGTTTGTTTTTTTTAAGCAATATGTTTGTCTTTTTAGGTACGGTGTAGATCCTCCAGTTCTGGTTAAGCTGGAAAAGGAAATTGAGTTGGAAGAAACGCTGCTCATCACCACAGGACCGACTGCCCCTATCAAAACTTTCAGTGTGTGCTGTAATCATGGGGACCTTCATGAAGCCGTAAGTGAAGCAAACTTTCATGTTGCATTGGTCCTGTGCAAAATAGCTAGAAGGCTGAATTCTTAATGTACATCTGGTTTCCTGAAATTGTTGGTTGTGCTGTTGTGTAACAGTATCATGCATCATGGTTTCTTTGTGTTGATATTAAACAATATGTTGGTTTTCTATTGCTACAAAAATAGTATAACTTGATCAGAAAATTGAGATACTATTCAGCAGGTTGAGGAAAGGTAATAGGATAAAGAACTGTGTGTGTGTGTGTGTGTGTGTGTGTGTGTGTGTGTATATGTATATATATATATATATATATATATATATATATATATATATATATATATATATATATATATATATATATATGTGTGTGTAGTGTGTGTGTGTGTGTATGAGATTGAAGTAGAAGAGTTACTAAGCGCAATAGTAAGACCTAAAAACGAAAAAAATTTTAAATCACTGTTGCATTAGATTCCAAAAATGGTTAGATGGTAAGGATGTGCTTTTGGTACATTTTTATGAATGTTTATATGCTATACAGGTGTCCTCATTTAAATGTTTTACCCCAAAGCACATATCTACATACACATGCACTCTTTATATTACATTCTGATGTATACTGACAGCCCAGGTTCCAGTTTTCCACGCAAAGAACCCCTGAATAAGCAAATACTCTTAACATGGCAAAGATTTAACTACAACGTAATAATAAACAGAAAAAAAGTACACACCAAAGTATATATTGAAATTAGGGTTGTCGATCGATTTTCTAATTTTTGATCAGGGCATTGGTTGATTAACCTGTAGATCAATTGGTAGATTCATCTGTGCACATTTAATAAAGGTAATAATCTTATAGCAGCTGTCCTGCATAGTAATACTAAAAAAATTAATAGAATCTTAAAAAAAAAAAAAAAAAAAAAAAAAAATCTTGATGAAAATTTGATCTTTTTAAAAACTTGTATTGTTATTTTTATCTTAGTAAATGTCACCTCTTTGTATTTGTACAGCGCTATTGAGATGTACCTGTGCTGGACATAAAGGGAATAAACAAAATCTTGTTTGTTTGTAATTCTATTCACTACATAGATATCAAGCACTTTTATTTTTTTTTTTAAACAAATTATTTGCATAAAAGTGTACTGTAAATTAAAGCCTATACATCAGTCTTTCACACTTATGCGTTGTCTGAATTAATATTGGGGGGGAAAAAAAAAATCCTTTTAAAATCATGTTGTACGTATTCACAGTTGCCATGTATAAGCATTCTGTTTATTATGGAGGTTTTGTTCCTTTTGTTTAGAGATGCAGTTTTATAAAACATATAACAAATGTCAGGAAAAGAAAGCTTTTCTTATCCAATGTGGACTGAACCATACCACGCCTACTATAGCATGAACACACGATGCACCAATGAAGCGCCAGATCGACCGAGAATAAAACCCACCCCAGTGTCAATCTTTCTGTGGCACCAATTAGAACAGCTAATTGCTAAACCCCTATTTACAATATCCACCCTTGCTGTGGCATCACAGAAGTGTTATACGCGACGGACTGCTGTATATGATGATAAATGTCTAACAACGAAGACACAAAAGATATGTGTTTGGTGAAATTTGTCATGTGACCAGTTACACGTCTAGCACATTGTTCAATGTTTAACCACTTGTTTACAGTTTCTAAATTTTAAAGGTTTACAATTCCCATCCCTAGTAAATAGTGGCAATGGTGTGGTAATACTGTACAACTTTGATGGGCATAGTAGCTGCCTCTTGTTCCTAACATTTTCTTCTGTTCTTATCTATCTCTATATAATTAGTTTCCTGTACTTTCTCATCGAGCATGATGCTCATGTTGTATTTTTTAATTTCCACATTTTGTTCTTGATTTTTATTATTCAGTCACCAGCTTTCCTTCTAGCTTTTTTGGCAGTGAGAAAGATGCCACACAGACCTGAGCAGGTCAGAATGATTAGTTGGAAATGGGGTGTTTTTATATTAGGCTGTTGGTGTTGATTTTTATTGGCAGCAGGCTCCAAAAATACTTTGGCATTTTTCTTATTGAAATTCACTGTGTGTAACAATAGGAAGTTAAACAATTTCCAAAAGTATTTAAGAAAATTAGAAGCCAGTTCACATTTTGTCAATCAATTTAGTACACTATCAATAGTTATGCATTATTACACTGTTCCCCAATGTGTGGTTCTTATCTGTCTAGGAGAAAGAAAATCTGTATCTAACGGCAGTGTCTTTTCTGTGTGTTTTTTATACAGTAATATAAACACTTCACCAGTGTACAGTTTGGTTAAAAAAAATTGAAAGAAAGTTAGATTAACAAGCACAAACATTAACAATTATTGTTTTTGGTTTTTGCTTTGAAACGTTTTTGTTTGTTTTAAATTTCCTTTAGAAAAAGTGTGTAAACTTAAGATGTATTCAGTATTTTTTTTTTTTTACTTGGTGTTCAATACAGATGTGAAATATTACTGTGAAGTAAATACTGTATAAAATGCGAAACTGTTTTGCATTTTCTTTGTTTGTTATGGAATGACAAGGTTGTTTCGCATGCAACACGCATTCATTAAAATGCTCTGACAAAACAAACAACAAATGTGTCCCTTGCAGATCAGAGCATCAGCAATGCAGTGTAAAGACTTGATCTTTATTAGTGATGTCTGCAAGCAGAATCTAACCAGGATCTCATTTTGCCCATTTTGTATTTTTTCTCCAGGTTCAGAACATTGCAGAAGACCCCCCTTGCAATTGCTCTCACAGGTTTTCAATTGAATATTTATCTGAGGGCAGATACAGACTGGGAGATAAAATTCTGTTCATAAGGGTGAGTAGGAAGGAAAATAAATAAGGACCCTTTTTAATAAAAGATGCAGTTTTAAGAACATATTCTAAATTGGATGGGGACATTACAATGTATCATAAACATCACATCAATGATACCAAAAGAAGGAGTGAATTAAGGCCAGCTGTGATGCTCTCCTTGTTAGGAGGAGGGGTTCTCTTATAGCTTGGTGGTCCATAAGGAAACAGACTCAACTTGCATGCCAATGTCATTCAGTTTTGCTCTTCAAACTACAAAGCAAAGCGTTAAAACTCTAGTTCCTGTCTTATATATACTTCAAACAACTCTGAGATTTTATAGTGAATTAAAGCTTTAATTGCTGAATGATTCATAGCCACCAGGAACGCAGCCTTTACACCTTTTGTAGAAGATGTTTAATTTTGTCATGCATTACCAGTGACGTAATCAAATGTTCATTGTGTTGTTCCAGTTCATTGTCAGCAAAATCTGCCGTCATTCTTTTTCCTGGAATCATAAAAAAAGATACAAAATGGGTATGACCTGAAACATTAGGAAAAAGCTGTTTCCTGGTAAAGTGCTCTCAAAATGCAGCTAGCCACACCAATCTGTTAAAGAGAGTGATCTATTTTTGTATTTGCATTGCAGTGCTATTAAAGCAGCCTCTCCGATGTTTTATCAAGAAATATTACATTGGATGAAAACCAGTAAACATGATCCTGCCCTTCAGAGATGTAAAATGTATTTTTCTAAATAACACATCATGCTAAACACTTCCTCTTTGGGGTAGTACCCAAGTGTTCTGCTTTCCACATGTTTTTTGAAATGCAGACATTCAGAAATAGAGGAATGGGAACATGAAATACAATCTAGGTGCTTTGCATCTGTTTTCTATGTTTTTAAGTAGCTATAACCATACAAATAAACACACAAATAAAACCAATGACTTGGCACCCAGAGTGGAACATTCTTTTTCTAGATTCTAGATTTGCATTGAGTGTTGCAAACTTTATAAGAGCGGTAGCTTTGTGTTAATTATAGTTGTAACGTGTCTTTGAAAATGGAATTGATTTGGAGTTATGAATCGTGTGAGCTCATTGCCGAAGAGGGGTAACTGCGTGAAACACATTCATCGAATGTTACAAAAATGAACTTCCACGGAATTGGTGGTAGCAGTGATGCTTATTGGCAAAACCTTTAGCACAGCACATCTCTTTTGTGCTATAAGGGAATCTTCAAGAAAACCTTTAATAATTGCATTTAACCGTCCATGGAAATAGGGGGAAAAAAAAAAACATTGATAAGTTGGACAATCCATTTAGACCCAAGTTCATGGGCCGTATATGAATATTAGAAGACAGACAGGACAGACATAACTCACTACTCGGAGGACCTAGAGTAGCATCCTCACTCGGTCCGGGAAACGGATACCCATGAGAGCGCAGAGGTTCCATGTGGTTGTTACCGAAAACATGTAGGACGGGAAGAGCCCCTACTGCTCGGAGGACCATGTTCTTGTGGCCTGGGCAGACTCGGCTTCCCAAGAGGCGGAAAGATCTCTGACCTGGAAACAGAAAGTGTTAGACCGGGCCTTCATGAGCCCCGAAGGGACCTGAGAATAAGAAGACAGTTAGAGGCCAGAGTTTAGAGAGTTGAGTTTGGCTAGTAGAGGCAGGATTAGGATAGAGCCTATGTAGAGGCAAGCACATGAGCTGTGAAAGTACAGGTGTGGCCGGTGGTCCCCTCTGGCTTCACTGTCCCCCCAAAGATAGGATCCTCGGCTTCTGCAAATCTCGCTATGAATAAGACTGCTTGCTGCACACATAGAATAAAATTTAGTAAAATGACTATGGACTGGAGGCTGTCTGCACTGTGGAGGGAAAAAAACTTTCCTAACTTTTAAAGGGGGGGGGGGGGGGGGGGGGGACCTCTGGATTATCAGGCGCTGCTTACCTGATGTTTTTCATGTAGCTATGCCAATTGGGTCAATTCTGTATTCCAGGGATGGTGGGGAAGCGAAGGGGCCAGCCATAAAGCCCTTTTCGATTTCTTTTTGAATGAGGGTGGAGATGACTTTTGGTTCCGAAGTGGCGGATCTGAGGTTTTTGCAAATGAAGAAGGAAGCAGGGAGGCTGGTGATACCTATGCGGAAGCAGTGTTGTAGCCCATTTAATTAGGTGCTGTGTGAATTGCTGGTTGGGGTGCGAGTGGAGAGCTTCAGTGAGATCGTCTGTGTTGATGGGTGTGGAAACTGTCAGTATAGATTGTCATTTTTCTTAACTTTGCAGATGATCCTGGAGTCCATGTCACCGCAGAAATTGCATACGTGCACGAATCTGCAGTTGGACTTAAAATAGGTCAACCTGTTAGTTATTACAAATCTGTCTTTCTCCAGAAAACTTAACTGGTTGTCCGTATTTGCCCCTGTTATGTGAGGTGGTGAGGGTGCAGATGCGTGGATCAGATTTGCGGCTGATAGTTTGTTACTGAAGGGGGAGATGTGGGGGTCCTAGGAGGTTGAGTAGTGCTGGTGCCGGTTGCAATGGCTGTTTTCGGGCAGAGGTTAGTAGGGTGTGCTGCAGACCCTGCATAAGTGAGCGCTCAAGCAGCCAAAGATCCGGTTGAATAAGTCGTGATCAGGTGCAACCCAGCTGATGATGTCCGATGCAAGGAAGGCTGCTGCCTTGGCTGAAAAACTTTAGGGTTAGTAGATGGGCTATGGCTCAGTGCTTTAGCAGAGCATCAGGAATAGAGCCTCGTGTCCTGAGTTCAGGGGGATTTGGATCCCAGAGTCAAAGAGGGCTTTGAAGATCCTGGCGACCGGACAGTCTTTATACTTGAGTTGTTTTGGTGCTGGAGCTTGTCTTTGCCTGGAACCCTGTAGTTTCAGACGGAACCCCGCCAGGTTGGGCCTTGGTATTGCAGGTGAATGATTGGATTGGACCAGGTTGGAGATGTCTGCTCGGGCTAAATATCCCCGGACACCGCCAAGGATAGATCAAACAGGTGGTCAAAGTCTGGATATTAGAGATGTTGTTTTGGCTTATTTTTCAATAGCCCAGCCGATCAAGGCGAATTTAATTGCTGAACGCTAAAAGACAAACGCAAGATGAAACCCAGTAGTTGTCATTAAGCTTTTATAGGAGAGTATAGGTTGACAGGTGAGAGAGCCAAAGTCAGGAATAAAAGATTTGGGTGCTCTGCGGACCTTGTGTCTGGAACTGCGTGCATCGCCAGAGTGTTTAGGAAAGGCTGCATCGAAGCAGAATTTAGGTAAGGATAGGAATCATAGTGGGAAAGATGCCCTCTCCTGCTCCCCCTCCCCGAATTATGCCTTAAGGCTGACATTAAGTACAGTAAGAACGTTTCTGATATTGTAAAATTTTAAAGTTGATGTGAACGCCCTTTTTAATGCATTTCATGTTTAATTCATAGCACAGTTCTTATGATGATGACAACCAACAGCATAGCTCCTCCTGAATTGGACAAATGTATTTGTGTTGCAAGGTTTAAAATATATCAACATGGACAGAATCCAGTACTCTATATGCAGATTGCAGTGCTGTTTTATTGTTTTGTATGACTTATGTTAAATAGTAAACCAAACAGCTTTGAGTTACATGGGGTGTACTTCAGTTAGAAGCTGTCATGCGACCTCCTGTTTTGAAGGGGGAGGGGGGAAGTGGAAAGAGTCTTTGTGTTTGTGATACTTGAATGTGTGATTTAGTTTCATCTCCAGAGATGTTTATAAAGGCAATGTAGAAAACATGGTAATTCCATAGTTCCAGTTGTGTGGATACTGAAATATTCTAGGTCAAACATTTTCCACATGTGTGAAAATGATTCTGTAACAATTTTGGGCATCTGGCCCACAGGCTCATGTGATCTTAGCCCAGTAAACATCTGAGGAAAGCCTCGCTGATCTAATGCAGTTGACAGGAGGACGTGTTTATTACAAGGGTCTGACTACAGGTAGCTGTTATTAACCTTGCACCAAGATTGTCTGCAGTAATGTCACCAGAAATTGTTTGCAAAGAGCATTTGTTAAAATAAACAGTTTGCTCATAAGGTTCTAGCCCATCCTAACACTTTTAAAATTACTGGAATATTTGTAATTTCAAATGATTTGATTGGCTTGGACAGATTTAGTGCTATCCAAAATTCACTCATTCTCCAATACATTTTTTTTTTTTTTTTTTTCATTTAAAGTACATTTTCAAATTGTTAAATAATCTGCATAAATCAATTTCTTATTTCTGCTCTCTCCTAGAATATGTACTGCTGCCAGAACTTTACTGCCTTTTATTTTAAGGCTGCATACATTGGTGTGTCTATTTTTATAGTCTTTGTTTAGTTTTAACACACAGCATTAAAGGACTTCAGATAACTACATGGAATTTTATTCCTATGAAACCTTATGGCAATTGCATTAAGACAAGAAGCCCTCATTTAAGATATACTTGTACTATAATTGAAACCTGACCTGCATGAGGGCCAGTTTTATATGAATACTAGTCTTGCGTTGGAGTTGCATTTGTGGGCTGAGGCCTTTATGCTCTTCCTAATCTAACACCTTTCACAAATACCAAGTTGAACACTCATCCATAAAAGAAAATCTTAATATTTGATTTGTTCTTTTAATAGATAGATAGATAGATATCCTTTTTTTTTATTTTTATCTGATTTAAAAAAAAAAAAAAAAAAAACAGGATGGAGCCCTGTAAAGATAATGGGCTTTAGTTTAAAGGCACAGGCACATCTTCTGAGAGGAATGAAGCAAAAACTAACAAGAAACAACCAAATTGTAAGAGAAAGCAGTTCAATTATTGTTTCTTGCTAGTTTTAAAACACCATTTTGTTATTACTCAGAACACATGCTGTTGCATTTGAGCATGCTGTAAAAAAGGTCCCAGTGCTTTTGTGTACTGCAGGTGTTTCTAGGTGAAAGAAAGAAAATCCTACATATGACATTGTAAATATTGTTTTCTTCACTTTATTACAGATGTTACATGGAAAGCATGTGATGGTACGAGTAGGTGGTGGGTGGGACACCCTTCAAGGCTTCCTGTTAAAGTATGACCCCTGCCGAGTGTTACAGTTCACCACCCTCGAACAGAAAATCCTTGCTTTTCAGAAAGGAGTCTCGGGTTCTCTTGACGTTCCACCATCCCCGGCCAGGACTCCTCAGCCACCTACTATGAACCCCTTATCGGCAATTAATCTGCAGTCCTTGCCTTCTAAGCCTAGCTCTGCTGCTCCAGTACCCAGACTAACTACTAACAGAACACCAACCCCATCGAAATGCCCACACTCCCCTGCAACAACACCACGGCTAGCGAAAAAACTTCCTCCACCTCAAAGTAAATCTCCACAGCCGCCCTCTACACTGACTGGGGTTAGACCTCAAGACTACTCATCCAAAAGCCCCTACTCTTCGGCCAGAACACCTATAACATTAGCAAAAAAGTTAGAAAACCAGGCAAGGCGTCCCCAGTCACCTTTGACACATTCCCCAATGGTGTCCAGACTGAAGCCCTCATCTAAATGTGAAACACCCCCAGCTTTATCTAGGAGTCCATCTATTTGTTCAGAACCATCTGCTAAATGTCCCAAGCCGTCAACCAGGAATCCAAGACTCTTCTCCAAACTCACCCCCTCACCCCCCAGGTGCCACCCTGTACCCTCTGGATCAAGGACACCTTCGGTTTGTTCAGAACCCATTAATTCACTGATGTCGACTCCAAGAATACCGAGTAAAAAGGCACCTGAAAAGCCCAAACTACCTACGGCCAGCACAGCATCACCAGCTTCTTCTGTTCATAGAAGGCTTTCACAAAGACGGCCTGGGTCTCCTGCAGCAATGCTGAGGTTGAACACGAAAGGCGTTCAGCCCTCTGAACAACAACATCCTTCTTCACCTAGGACTGGAAACGCCACCAAATCAGAAACCCCTGCTAAAAACAGTCAAACATCCAGGCCGTTACCTGCTTTAGGTCGTGTACCTCTCAAATCTTCCGCAAAGAACCAGACCCTATCCTCTGGGACTACAATCCCTAAGATTTCAGCTAAAATACCGCTGTCCACTGATATAGTTGGTAATAATCTACAGACCAAAAGTCATCCTTCTCCAAGGACCATTTCAAAAAACACCAAAGCACCCAGAACTCCTACTGCTAATTCTAATAGTTCTCTGAGGAAACCATTGTCTGTAGTTAAGATTCCCCAAACTGTAGCCAGAACTCCAGAGACTCCAACAACCACAACACAGACAGCAGGTAAGACTGCAGCTTCTGCAAAGGGACCTCCAAAGTCTGGAAAAGCGCAAGGTTCATCTATAAAAAAGCCTTATTCAAATACAAAGATTGTGCCTTCTGTAACAAGACCCCCTGCAGTGAAGACCAAAAATAAAGATGCCTACTTTGAAATGAATGGCAAGAAGAAACAGAAAAAATAAAAATTAGAGTGAAA
This sequence comes from Polyodon spathula, assembly GCF_017654505.1. NCBI lineage: Eukaryota > Metazoa > Chordata > Actinopteri > Acipenseriformes > Polyodontidae > Polyodon > Polyodon spathula. The sequence goes on along the minus strand of NC_054541.1, from coordinate 26,063,874 downwards.
GTTCTATCAGCACAAGTGCTGCAACGTTTGATTTATAAAAGCTGACAAACATCCTGTAAATATGGTGCTACCTTTTAAAGCAGCAGTACGGAAGATGAACATGCTTAAGGTCAAGCGGAAAGGTACATTGCAACGATGAGCTATTCATTTATTGATAAACTTTGTTTAATTCAATAAAATATTGTTTGTTCATTGGTGGTGAACTATGTTTTTTTTAGAACAATATTATGTAACCAGGATTGTATTTATGGTATAAGAAACTACAGTGTAATTTATAATAAAGGGGGGATTACAATTTATGTAATCCACTTAACCGCTAACAGTGGTATTATTGGTTCCTGTCAACTGAATGTCTTTTGGTTCTTTGCAGAATTACTTTAATTTGTGACAGACAGATGTGTGAAATACAATCATGTGCCTAATTAGCAAATACACTTGGTAGAGGAGGCAATAGATCATGGAAACATAGATTGGGCCATGCAGCTGATGTCTTGAATTGTTATTACATGAACCTCTTAACATGGGCACGGTTCTTCTCAGTGATGTTATCTTGTTCACAGCGTCTAATTCCCCCCCTCCCCCCCAAGGGACGGAGTTAGTTTGTATCCCAGCTAAAGATAATTTTTTGGTCCTTTTCCATTTTCTTTCATGACCAAGTTCATGTGTGCTCAGTGCAGTTTATTAAGTGCACTCAGTTCATTTATATGGTATATGAACCGGATGCTTACAATATCCTGCAAGGCATATTGAAAGATGGCAGCTATTGATATATTGCTACAGTTTTTAATATAGCGTGTTTTGGATTCTTGCATATTGCTGTGGAAGAAAGCACTTGGGGAGTACACTTTGCTAATATATATATATATATATATATATATATATATATATATATATATATATATATATATATATATATATGTCTATAGTAGGAGTAGGAGAATAATGCGGTTTACACAATTCTGCACGGTTCTCCTACTGGTAAGCAAAATCATTTAAGTTTAGTCTAGTTCAGCTTGGATTTTGCTATCTGACAATTTGTGCCAGAGCTTCAGTTTCTCAAACTGTCCAGATTTCCAGAGTGAAAAACTGGCAGGTTTGTGTGTTGTGTTTTTTTTTTTTTCCTTTCAATTCATTGACTTTGTAACAACTTTTGAAGTCATTTAAAATAACGGTATATAATAACACAATAATAGTTCCAAAATTAAACTTTGGGTAAATATATTGAAATCATAACTTATTTTCTTTATACTGTCATCTAGTCAACACATGTTAAATGTACAAAAAGCCAGATTTAAACATATGGTGTACACTCCTAATTAGAATGATTTAAACAATAATCCATCTACACTGTAAAGGTTTTATTTTTGAATGGTGCTAACACAAACTAATACATTAGTCTGCTATTAACTTGTAGAGCACACTGATACAATTTTGTACTTTAATTATATATATATATATATATATATATATATATATATATATATATATATATATATATATATGTGTGTGTGTAATCTCAAAACTGACGATTAACAATTTTACTGTTTGACAGGAACAACACATTACGGCTAAAACTGACAATCCCATTTTTCACGGGATGTCTGGTAACCCTAATGTAGTTCCCAAAGACTTTTTTTTTTTTTTTTTTTTTTGCTTTTTGCTCTACTTGTTTCCTCCGAATATGAACTAAATTACATACAAAATGTTTACTTCTGGGTCAGGTTACCTTGTATAGTGTGTTTCCTGTGTGCAAAAGGACTGAGTCCAGCTGTTGTTCACATTGAGGTTTAGCAAGCAAACCAGAGCAGATGCATTTGCCAAACGGAACGAGACCACCGCTTTAGATGGACTTGGTACGGTTAGTTTCTCAAGTTGACTTTATTGTTCACACTTCACACCAAATGTACTGAACCGTATCAAGTGCCGACCAAACCAGCTACCTTGGAATTACCTTTGTACTTTCAATTCTAACCTCTGTTAGGAAATTGTGAAATGCAAGGGACAGGAAATAGTATTCTTCTGTTGTGTATGTTTGTTTATTTTGTTATAACTTGCACTGACCCGGATACCATCGAAACATTTCTATACACATTTAGTTTTAAAGAGAGATATGGGGTTTGTTTCTGTATTTACCGTGTAGTTCCAGTGTCTTTTGAATACACCACTAGTTTCTGTATTACTAAAGGAATTGAGAGTGCCCTATAGATGACTTGTCAGTGCTTTTAACACAATACTTTTATAAAAGTTTTCTATAGGGATCTATATATTTTGTTTAAGACTGCTATAAAAGTTTAGTTTTACTCATTGCTAAGCTAAGAGAGATGTTGTGGAATTGTTCTAGTTTCTGCATTAAACAGGAATAAAACTTCTCAAAGCTTCCTTTACCAAATCTCTAATACCAATCAGATTACACTACATGAGGTGCATTTGATAGTTTATTTTTTATATGTATTTAACATTATTAATAGTTTACTAATAGTATTACTGATATTGTTAAAGGGTTAATAAAATCTAACAGGATTTTGATGTATAACCGCTAAGATAATATGTAATTCTTGCTTGTATGATGGAAAGCAGTCCCTTTAGAATTTATAGGAGGAACAGTGTATTTTTACTGATTTCTTTCTAACAAGTACCTCAGATTGCTTGAGTTCTAATTAAATCAAAGTTATTATACAGATTGAATGACTCTGCACTTTCTGATAAGAGGAATTAAGGATCATGAACAAAAATACTGGATTTTCAAAAAAATATTTGTAAATTGCAACCTGTTTTATTTGTCTAAAAAAAAAAATAAAATAACTTCAGTAGACTATTTCTAATGTACTATTTAGTACTAACAGTTGTATTGTAATGTAAGATTGCTAGATGAAATGTTATAGCAGTCAACTAAAATCCTATTGTAAATATTTAAATATTTACTTTCTTGACTATAAAGTGCATTTACTACTAACCTGACAAAGGCCTTACCAAATGAGTGCTTGTTGTTTTAGTTTATTTTAGATGAGAGGTAAAGGCATAACCTAGATAAAATGTGTTCTATGTAAAAGTAATGCTAAAGGGCTTAATTTTGTACATTTCAAATTCATTTCGTTCTGAAAAACGTTGACGAAAACTACGTAAACGGTGGGAGGAGAGACAGTACATTTTTAGATCTTTTATTTTTAGCTATATAGTACATGGAATGGTCTCTCATGCTTTTTTAATAAAGCACAGATCTCCCATGTTTCAATAGTCTAATCTTATTCTAACTTATTAATAAGTTAGAATATACAAATTATTTTTCAGAATAACAAAGTGAAACTGTTTAGTTACTTAGGCTCTTCTCATTTCATTTCACTACACTGTTGTCCTTTTTTGGACAAAGTATAGAACTGTACAGAACACAATAGTTAAAATGGCTAAATATGATTGTTTTTTATTTTTTTTTAATGAAGCTATTTACAGTCCATACATGAATAGGCTTTCACTTTCTAATGAAACTTTTACTTCATGGGGTAAAACTACAGTAACCAATATCGTGTATAGTAAGCAAATGCTGTTAGCTTTATACCTTTTACTGTTTTTTAATATTGTTTTTAAAGGATTTGTTACACTTTTCCACAAGCTTTTACCATATTGTAGATACGGAAAATATACATGTTTGTTTAGAAACGGCATACAACTACTTTTAAATTCAATTGGTTTTAGTAGGTTTGCTTTGTTTTGTTGCCAGCACTTTATTGTAAAATGTCTTGGATTTCTAGAGGGGGTATTTATGCCATGGTGTCATGCTTGCTTGTGCGAATAAAAAATGGACAGTGTAAAACTTTTTTTTTTTTAAATGTATTTATTTATTTATTACCAGGCAAAGGCTAAACCAATAGTGTATCCAAAAATAAACATTTAAACTTCTTCCACAGCTACAGAGGAAACAACTTTGACAGTGTGGTGGGTTGGTCAGTAACACAATCGGATAATAAAGATTGCCATACAGTTTAACACAAGCTACAATGGACCAATATTTTCAAAGTGTTTCCTCTGTTCTTTAAATAACGCCTACTTTTTAAAGGAGAAAAATTCTTAATGTTACAGAATGAATATGAAACAACTTGCGAGTGCTTAGGGGAACTTGGATTTTATAACTTGTCTGGTTCTAAGTTTTCTTTAAAAATAAATAAAATAAAAAATAGGAGTTAATTAAAGAATGTAGTAAACACTTTGAAAATATGGCCCAATATTTAAAAGATGCCTGTCTGTATATACAGAGAAATTATTTTTTTTGGTGCCATTACACCACAGGCTAAGCCTGATTGAGTGCCTTCCATCCGCCACACACTAAAATAATTTTAGTATATTAAAGAAGAAAAAAGAGAATTTTTAGCAGGTATTGAGTGCTTTATTACCATCTTAGAACAACATTTTGCCATAAAACATCTGCCTATTAATATGAAACATCTGTCAAAGAAGCATATACAAGATAGAAAATTAACGTTTGTCTGAAATCTATGCACTAATGCAATTAACAAAACAAATTGATTAAATTAGAACATCCTTGACATTGATTCACCCCCCCCCCCCCCCCCCCCCCCAATAAAAACCAAAAAACCTAACAAAATGAATATTAAACTACAACTACGACATTGTAATGTTAGTGATGTATTTTACTTGTGTGCTCTACAGTTAAAGTGTTAGCACAACATGATTCTGAATAGGATATTTCATTTCAGGACTTCCTCAGTAGTACTTGAGCTGCTACATAACATCACTGAAAGATGTGCTGCCTTCAGATTTCTGTATTGCCACAAAGGGTGCACCTATTAGGGTGATTTGGTGCAAGTGCAGAACAACAGAACCCCTTGTATCCAAACTGCTTTCGCTACAGTGGGGGGTGTGGGGAAGGCTGTTCCGAGTGTAATTGGAAAACGTTAGGGGACATTCCTCAGTTTTGTATGAAAAAGGGGGGGGGGGGGGGAGTGGTTCTACTGCTTGCACATTAGTTTAGAAAGCTATATACTGTTCAAACATTTCTAATTGATAAATCACCTGGTTTTATGGATTTACTCATGCCCAAATTGTAACAGGTGCTTTGTTCCTAATAATAAAGTTTCTAATATGTCCATAACATTCCCTGTAAATACTCCAAAATAGACTAGCTAGATTATACTGCTAACACACCCAATGTATTGAAAAAAGAACACTGAAAAAAATGTCCCTTTCTTTATTACAGCCTTTCCACTCATAAATATCAGAAGTCACACTTCGACAGTCTGGAGTGGAAGGTTGTGTGTGCTGTACCTGTAAAGTGTAGGATGATGTTGCGTCTAGGTACTTTTGTTGTTCTTGACATAAAACTGTAGTAAAAATGACCATCCTTGTCACAGTCAAATGCTAAGCACAAGCTGTCAATCTCAGTAGGCAGAACATTGCATTTCAGAGTTAGAAACAGGGCATAGACAACTGTTTGAGGCACCTTCCCTGAGCCCCTGGGATCACTGGCCTTTAGTATTGACTTGATCTGGTTCCATTGTTTAATTATGTGATTCCTCAGCTTAATCTGGGTCAGTGCTACAGGGTTCTCTTCTCTGGGAACTTTTGCGATATCAGGAAAAAAAGGAAAGTAAATCAATACCCAAGATCGACATATTATAACAAGGAGTTTTCTAATCCTATCTGTTTTTGAAACTACAAAAGTATACTTTGCTGTAATTACAGTCGGCCACCACTAAAAACTGAAGGGAGCGGTCACTTGCAAATCCTAAGTAAATGGGGGGATTTTAGAGTATAGCAGAATTAATTTGCAATATTTGGGGAAAGCCTGCCCCCCTGTGGCAGTTAAGCACCAGGTTGGTGTTTTTTTTCATTCTCAACTATAAAAAATATCAGGCACATGCAGTTACAGTTATAATCCACAAAGTAAAATAATTAGTTATGCACTGAAATTTATAAGCAAAGGAAAGTGTGTGGTCTGTAGAGAGTAAAACAGAATATACAGTTTGCTTGCAAAATGCATTTGCCAAAACATTTTGTTTTCTTTCTCTGTCAAGTCTGTTTTTACAGTAATAAACTGCTTTGAAGGCTATGTACATTAGCTTCAAATGGCATTTATTTTTCCACATTTCAATTAACTTAATCATTCTGGGTGGTTTTGAGTTCTGTTGCTTCACTACTGCATTTTAATAATTTTACTCTCTATTTAGAATCCACCTGGCCTTACTAGTGCCTGTTGTAGGATTAGATTTGTCAACAAACAACCAAGAGGAACCTAACTATTCTACATTTAGCCATAATTGTTGTTACTGTTGTATTAATTTTAACAAGCTTAATAAAATGCTTACTGCCCCAATGCTTACTTTTAAAACTCAAAGTAGGAACAAACCCCTAAACCAGCTAATTGAACCACAGACATGCTTTGCCTACCTGATTCCTTCTCTATCTTAAGCTTGCTGAAATGGTGAAGAAATTTCCTAAGAGAAATGGCTTCTACAGGGTAGATGATAGTCAAGCTATACCAGAGTTTCCCCAGTTCCATTGGAAGGAGTATTATATTCATTCTGAAGAGAATATGACCCAGAAATATGCAGTGCCTCATAAAAAATATATTGCTAAGAAATAATGTAACCCAACAGCCAGTACGGCTGTTGTGCACATCACTGTAGACAGCGGAATCTTTCTTCGTTGTTTCTTGTATATGGTTTATGATATGGGGTAGGTTGGAATATAAAATTCTTGTACACAGATATTTATAATTAACTTTGTTGCAGCAGTTAAGTTATAAATGGTTAATAAAGGCATATTGTAAATAATGCCATGCAATATTTTGAGTTTAACCATCATTTAGAAGTTGCTACTAGATAAGCAGTACTTCCCATACAGAGCATGGAATATGAAGACGCTGGCTCATCCATGTACTAACAAGGAAGAGATGAAAAACGTTTTCACCTTGAGTGGACAGGGTGAAACTATGAAAATAATCAGCCATCACACTGAAGCCATAAAGTACAGTATTAGGCTTTAGTGAAATTATACATATAACCGGCACACCTTAGTCATCTGCATGTATATTCATTGATGATACAGTAATAGTGGTTGCCAGGCGGTGGTTATTAATACCTTTGTAAAATGCTGTCCAGCTTTTCCTTGTCACTGTGCACTCATCATTCTGGCAAACGTTAATGAAAACTCTACAAAACAGACAATGTTTTCTGAAGGAGGCTGTAGACAAGGATACGTAGCTAGTGTAAGAAAAGAACAGCAAACTAGTTATCTCTGTGAAAACAAAGCAAAACACTAGACCACAATGGCACCTAGATTAAGGTAAACAAACCCCGAGACTTGCCTCTGGTTTTGTAATGATAATAGTCCTTATTATTATGTTACTTTTACCTCTTGTAGAGGTCGTATCTTCTGTGCGTGGCTGTATCTAGACCAATCCACTCTGAAACTCTATAGCATAGTTTGTCTGGACAGAAGTTGACATAAATGAGGTTGCTGCATCTTTCCACTTCTTTTAACTCGCAGGTTGTTGGCCTGTATATAAAGAAAGAAAGAAACAAACAAACAAACCATTTGAATATTAATAAGAAGCAATACTAATTCAAAATTATTACGTTTTAAATCAGCCTTTGACAACATTATGCCGGTTGGCTTGCTTATAACCTGCCATTAGAGAGACTTATTTTTCAAATGAATTATTTCCTTTTTAAAACCTTTCTATTGACCTTTTATTTTGTTTACAATCATTCATTAAAAGGTTATGTGCAACTTCAAATACAGCTCTGACTTACAGTACTGTATAATTTTTCTGATTTCCCAGCTCATATCCATCTTTAGAGATATCAACCTTCCTACAAAACAAGACAGACACCAGACTGATGGAATTCAGCTTATTTTCTGCCATGGTACACAATTATGTTTTTTTTTTTTTTTTTTTTTTTTTTTTTTTTAAATCCATACTCATTTCAATGTAACTAGTATCTTTTTGCAAGCAAAATGTGTTCTGTAACTGCAAATGTGGTTGCATAAATAGCATTTAAAAAAATATCTTTAATTATACTGCCATAGATCATTCATGTATTTATTACAACAATTTGCTGTGTCTGAAAACATAAGAAAAGCTTAAGTATAAAAGAAAAGGTAAAGCTCTCTTACTCCAAACAAAAGAGAGTCAGGTTCTGTTTAGGTAATCATTATACATGTGTAAGGTAAGAATCTAAGGGGACTTGCTTGTATTCAGTAGTATTCTTAAATGTCGCCATAGTTACCAATATTTTATTTCAGGACTAACGTAGGTAAGGTGTTGCACAATATATAAATTACAGCTTTGGCATTAAGCTGTCTATCATATGTCAATATGAATGCACCAATTGCCTTTAATTATTAGTAACATCCTGGCTTCCAGTAACAGTATATTTGTATGGCTATTGAGGGGCACTATTGTGTTTGCAATGTCTCTCTCTACCAGTGTCATATTCTGTTTCAAAGCTCTTTACATAACCATTTCTACCTAAAGCAGCAGTGTTCCATGTGCATGTTCTATGTTACACCTGAATATACTGTAATCTGTTAGTGTTTACTACATTCTTACTACTGCACAGTTTAGCCTCATACGATCTCTACTTTTTTAGAAGTCAGATTTGTTTACATTCTTGAAAAGGAGCATACCAAGACCAGGCCAGGTTATTTTTCCTACACTACACCAGAGCCAGCACCGGACTTGACATATATATATATATATATATATATATATACACACACACACACACACACACACACTAAATAATTATCATTAAGCCAAACAAAACATTCTAGTACATCTTATTTCGTTATAGGGGTCAGCTGTAGAATTGGCCTTGTCACTTTCTCACTCAGCTTTGCTTCGCAGTCTGAGAAGACACACACCATAAGACACAGGGTCAGCTGTCATTATTAATGTAATACAATATTTATTTGGTATGTACTTTGTGGGCTTGTCTCTTTGTTACCTGAAAGCAGTCATAAGTCTCAGGAACAGCCCCTGACAGAGCTCAAGGAGACAGGCCTCAGCTTCAGAAGCTGTCAGCCCCTCTGCAGATCCAAGAAACGCTGTCCTGTCACTGGAGAAGAGGCATGACAAAACACATCACTATCAGGCTCGCTTATAGATACAGATATTTATCAGAAAATACTTCCTACAGTCATTAATGACAGAGACCTACAGTATATGTTTCTATTTCTTTAAAGCTTTTGAGGCAGTTATGGTATCTAAAGAGTGTTAGATTGGCAGTCCTGGATACAGAGGCCCTGTGTTTCTCCACAGAGCAGCACTGGCACACATGCCCTTGTGACTCAACAGTCCTGCAAAAGGGAGTATTCCAGCTCTCACAATTGGCCGAACGCCGCCGGAGAGGGCGGGGCTAGGTCGGCCTAGGTGCCCTCGGCTCACCGCACACCAGTGACCCCTGTAGTCTGGCCGGGCGCTTGCAGGCTTGCCTGTAAGCTGCCCAGACCTGCATTGTCCTCAGACGCTGTAGCTCTGAGGAGACTGCATGGTGAGTCTGCAGTCTGAAAAAAAACAGTTGGCTGATGGCACACGTTTTGGAGGACAGCATGTGTTTGTCTTCGCTGCTCCCGAGTCAGTGCAGGGTTGGTAGTGCTGAGCTGAGCCTAAAAGTAATTGGATAATGCCAAATTGGGAGAAAATAATAAAACAATTGGCAATTATTAAATGTATTACTTTTTTTTTTTGCCCTTGCCTATTTATGCCCATTTAGACCCCTGCAAGTTTAATATTGGATTTAGAAATGTTTATATGCACTCCTTTTTGTGGCTCCCAAGTAAGCTTACTTTTCTAAACATTACCTATATATTTTTAATAGTGTGCATTTATATTACTACTAGCGTTTTGCAAATACAAACTAACTTTTTGCAGGATGTATTTTGCATATTTTGTATTTAGCAAGTATTCTTATGCATAGTTTTCTCTTTGAAAGCTGTTGCATTGGTAACCGTTTAAGAGATTTGTTTAATTTAAGAATTTTAAAACTAAACTATATGCTTATAATGAGAATAGTATCAACCAGTATGCATTATTATATTCTGGCAATAGGGCATGATAATGTCATGTAAGGCTGTATATAGGAGCTAGGAAATCACTGGCTAAAAAGCTTGAAAGAGCATCTTACTATTAAGTGCATAATTGCAACTGAATCGATCTGTTCACTGAGGTTTATGTATGCAGCAGCTTAATCCCCGAATTCATCCACTACAAAAGCAAGTGATAAGGTTAATTTGGCCTTGCTCCCATTCTTTATTATAGTAGAAAGTTTTAAGTGGCATTGGGTTGCCATTAGAAATACCAGTAATTCTAATGCTATAATGTTTGCTGCTGTAATTAGATGAAGGATACAATTATATCATATCTGGAACATGAAATCAAGGGTTTCACTTTTACCATATGACCTTGTCCTGCCAGTTAATTGCCAGCATGCCACGTACTGGGTAGCAAGTAGCATAGCTCCATATAATCCACATAATGTTGGGTGTCCTGTCCACCAATCTTTGTAGTTTTTTCTGTCTATACAGTGATGTTCAATACTCCATTATCTGTCATTAAGCAAACAGAAGCAGGCTTGTGAGGGTCTATTTAAATAATCTACAGAGGAACAGATATCTTTTCTGCTACTATGCATTAATACTGCTTGTGTTTTCCCCCTTGGGTGATTTATTGACTCACTTCTAACTAAATATAATGATATAAAAAAAGGTGGATTTTTTTTTTTTTTTTTTTTTTTTTACAGCTGTTTAAATCATAAATAGAGCACCACAGTCATACATGATCAACATGTAACCCCCTGTGAAAGAAATACAATGAGTTATGGTTGTAAATCTCCCTCTCAACCTGTGAGGGTGCTCAATAGCGAAAGGAAAAGTATCTGGATGGGCTGGCCTGACAGTTCGTTCCCAAGGTCAGGAAGCTGGTCAGCCTGGATGGAAGCAAGACTCTGTTGTAGGAACATATTGACCCGGAAGGTAAATGAGGCAGCGGCTGCAAGCTATAGACGCAGCTGGAATTGTTTACCAAGGGATCATGCAGGGTAGCATAAAAGGGGCCAGAGAAATGCTAATCTTTTCCTTCGCTTGGGTTTGTGCTTTAACCTGGAAGGACTGAGAGAGCTGCAGTAATGACTGCCAGAGAACTAAAAAAAGAACGTAAAAGAATATTCGTGAGTGTTGTGTTTGTTTGTATTGTCTGTTAGTAACTGTCTGTCTGTGTTTATTGAACCACCAGACAGCTAACACGTATCAGGAGCTGTCGCCTTGGGCCAGCACAAGCTGGATCATCACTGCACCAATAGTCACGAAATAACATTATTTATCACCCACCATGAGCACGACGACACACACCCAGGACTGGTGACCGTGTGCCGTATTATTGTGGGGCAGATATATCTGTGATTATTGTTTGGGACTGTAACCCTGTTGTTATCTCTGTGCAATACAGGATTTATTATTTGGTCGCCAGACCAGGATTACAATTAAAACCAATTTCCTATCAGATTACAATTGTTTGTGATTTCTTCTGCATTGCATCACCTCTACACCTGTTCTCAATCACCGGCCAAATTGCCACACCCCACTAGATTGATTTTATGTATATATATATATATATATATATATATATATGTATGTGTGTATATAATATATATACACACACATATATAGTGTGTGTAAAAAATATATTTTATGTAATATAGTACTGGTATATTGGGAGCATTATTGACTACTACTGTACTGCTTCATCAAAGTTTGGAAGGCTTGTGTGAGTTTGTATTTGCATAAATTAACTAAAATCTGATATAATGTACATTGCATTTCCTTATTCAGTACAGCAAGAGATCATACATATAACATAAGTTTATAGATTGATTATTCAGCATAGGATTGCACTCTAATTCTTGAAACTTTACAAATGTGAAAATGATCAGCTGCTTTAGTACACCTTGGCAGCTCTCAATTATGGCACCAGTGCTATCTTACCCCTTTACTGCTTTTCTTTATCAGCACTTAAAAATGTGAACACTGGTTGAGAATATTCTGCTCAGACACCTTGACAGAGTCTTAATAATTTTTTTAATAACCTCCGGTAACATTCTGCTGATTGAGTTTATTTTAGGTGTCCTGTAAAGTGAAAAGGGAGACGAAGCATCTGTAAAGCAGAAGCTCTTTTTGTCAACAATAATTTACTTTGGTGACCCACAGCCAATCACGGGTCTGTGTGTTTCTTCTCAGTAACTTATGCATTTCCTGATGCAACACTTAGTCTAATGGGTTCACACATTTAACAACATGCCCCTGAGTATAATCCACATCTTTGTGTGATTCTTTAAAAATAATTGTAAAAAGATGAATCCTGTAATAAATGTGAAGTGATATATGACTTATACAATGGTAATTGTTTTCCCTAAAATACATTGTTTGCAGATTCAGACAGATTACAGTACATCTGTTTTTATTAATTACAACTAATCTTGGACTACCTGGGTCTCTGCAACCACCTGTGATTTTTTTTTTTTGCACTTCCTGTAGCTCTTTTTATTTCAGTGTTTTCTGCAAGCATTTATATGATTAAGAAACTGGAATTTTACACAAATAATCTGTTGCTGCATAAAACATACATGTATGTATACCCCTTAGATACCACTAATATAGAGCACACCTGCATGATGTTCATATTCTTACTGGAACACATAACAAAGCATAACAATGCCGCTGTACTGTCAAATAAACTGCCATGCAATGCACATACTGTATACCATACCCTAACATCCATTATGATGGAGTGTGAAGGAGCTCTTTTATTTAGCACTTCTCCTCACACTATATCACTCTGGTACTCTTAAACATTAGTCTTCCTGCCCCCAAACATTGCTGAAGAGAGTGAACTATGGGTCTTTGAATTCTATTTAGAGAAACTGCTGAAGAGCAAGCTTGTTCTTTGAGGCTATTTCTCTTTCCATCTACAATGATAAATTGTATAGGTTGCTGGGAGGAACTTCAGTAGGATAGAGATAAGGTAAACAAATTATATATACACGTGTGTGTGTGTATAATTTTTAGGTGTAGTTCCACTAATCTTAAACTCTTAAGAAAATCTAATCCCATTTTTTTTTTTTTTTTTTTTTAAATTCATCAGGGCTATGTATTGTCAGCTGACTTGTCAACCTGGACATAGTATTTGGTTTGCTAGGCATGTATTTTAATACAGATTTGTGACCAGTAACCTTGAACTAGCCAGATCAGAAAAACCTATACTTTTAATATGTTTGAGCTAACACAGTAAAACAGCAAAAAAAAAAAAAAAATCACAAAAATGATTTTGAAGACAAAATGACATATTTAAAGGTTTCATTATAAACATCTGCAAAAAATATATATATATATTCAGATATTAAAAGGGTTTATGCACAACATAATCCTCTAGTTTCTGAACTAATATGACCTCCTTTCCTCCTCATATGCACTTGCTGCTTTTACACTTATGTAGAAGCTGTGAAAGTCTCGAAAGTGATAGATTATGAGGTGGGAAGGGTTAAAGAAAGTCTTCAAAAGAAAGTTCCTAATTAATAACCGGGCTTGTGCAGTACCTCGCTAGAAGATGTTCTAGATCAATAGTTCCCATTGGGATGCTGAACTGAGCCAAAACTTGTCGGAATGCAGTCCGGGAAGCCTGTAACAACAAAGAGCACAGAAAGTTCCAATTCTCTTCTTTTTGAGTCAAATAAGCAAGATTAACAGAGTGTGACTACCCCTCAAATCATCTTGTCTGACTGTGCACTCGCATGAGTTATGTTTTACGTGATGTATTTTGTATTTTGAACAACATATTGTAAACCGGTGTTAAGGTGTTACAAGTAGAAGGTATGCATTGTGTTGTGTTGTTCCAGCTGGTCAATTTCTACCAGCAAAAAAAGGTTTAGCCCAGTTATCCAAACTATATAATGTGATTGTACAATAAACTTGACTTTACTACTGCAAAATTATCAGCTTTATTTAAAAAAAAATGATGATGAAAAAAGTCAGGCTTACCAATCCTGTCTCATCTTTGTCATACTTTGCAAATGCATGCAGCATAGAAAGGCAGGATCCATTTAACTGGGAAAGAAAGACAGGCCATCATTTATTTATTAAGAAAAATGCATGAGCCATTGATAATATCTTTATAAATATTGATATGCACATATAATAATTGTTGCTGTGTTTTTTCTTATTTATTTTACATAAAATAGATACAGGGTATTTTTCTTAATCATTAATTTTGTTTAACAAGGTGAACCAATGGAAAAAAAACCCCAGGTAGGCTGGTAAATGCCCCCATTATTTTTAACCATTTAGTGGCAACATCTGCTGATTTGGTGTATTTACTTGCACAACTGCACAAAGGGACTACATAAATTGATGCTGTGCTCCACCGGTTCCTTGGCTACAGTAAGTTGTCACTATGAGGGAAAAATGTATTTCAATGAAAGCTTTAAAGTTGATATACAGCACAAAATACGTCAAATTATTATGTCATCATATGTAAGAGCTCTGTATGCTTGAAAACTTTACGTATATAGAGTAGCAAGGTAGCTTAGTGTAAATATCAATTTAGATGGCAATAGAACTCCACTCGCAATAGGAAACCCATTCCAACAGGGGAGTCCCATTCTAGTTTTAATGTACTGGGATCAGTTACTTCTTCAACTCTTGAATTTGATGTTAACTCCCTGACAAAACCTCCAAAAGATTGTGTTTCCTAGTAAAACTAATTGATTAGAATCAACTGTCAGTCTGTGATAAATGTAGTGCCTGAAGTTACATTCAAGGTATTTCTTGGATCACAGCCATTTGTGACTGAACTACTTCAAATGGGCTTTACTGGGGAATGGCTGATATAATTATTGGTCCGAAGGGCAGACAGCCAATTTAAAACATTTTAACTTGGGGATACAGATTGTAGGAAGTAAATGATGGGGAGTTTTAATAAAACTGCAATAAAAGCAATACATTACAAAATATGTTCTTTCAGGGAGACTAATCACAGGAAGTGTTCAAGAGCATTCACAACCTGTATACTCATAAGTTTTGCTGGATTGGTTCAATACATCTTTTACATTTAAAAATACAATACAAAACAGAATGTGTTCTTCCCCTGCAGCTACTACATTATAGTAGGATTGCAGTGGTGCGGTGACATTCACATTAGCCATTTCAAAGTCGCCTTACCACTGCAATCCACTTACCTTTCATCAGAACTAAAGATCCAATCACCTCTTTTCACTCAGCAATCCTAAGTAATGAATGTTGCCAAGTAACTGACTGGGTGCATGACCAGTCGAAGTCACGGAAGTGCAATGAAATTAACTATCTACAGCCAATGCATGTGGACACTCCTCATTCCATGGGATAGGTCTTTACTGGTGGAGACCCAAAACATGGTGTTTACAAATTACTGTTTGGCTGCCAAGGAGTGTGTGGGTGGAGTTTCAATGGCCAGATGCTGACATCACAAACACAAACGAGTCGTGCTTCACCTGCTTCAATGTGCAATTCAAATCTGACATTTTACTTGTACAAAAACAATCAAAATAAAAAGGTCAGCTGTATAAAGATGTTAACTTTTACTAAAACATATTTTTGTTTTATTTATGTATCACTTAATTATTAACGTGACCCTTTTTATATATATATATATATATATATATATATATATATATATATATATATATATATATATATATATATAGTATGTGCAAAGTGTTTTGCAGTGTGCAGCAGGTGTAGAGGTGATGCAATGCATAAACAGATGACAAAACAAAGTTCACGGTCCAAACAATTCTTTATTTGTTTTAATCCTGGTCATTTTGGCAACCTAAATAATAATCCCTGGCAATACATAACAATGTGTATTGCACAGTTTAAACCATGGGGTACAGTCCCGAAATAATAAACATGGTATGAACACACACACAACACAAACACGAAGTCTGAGTGAGTGCGTTTGTGCAAGTGATGAAATACAATTTATTCGTATACAATAGTGCAGTGCTGTCCGGGTTAGTGCCGGCCTTTAGCGACAGCTCCTGGAACATGTTAGCCATCTAATAATGATAAACAAGTACAATTAGATGGGCAAACAAACAAACATGGTAATTTTTACGGTCCCTCAGTGGTTCTCTCTCAACCATAACAAAGGAGCAGTTCGCTAGGCCACATCCCCTTTTGCACAATCGTTTTTCCTCCAATCTGCGATTGCCACATCACCTTCTATTGAGACAATGACTTGATGTATTGGGCTCAGTCCCTTTTCTAGATGGCTGACTTCTACCTTTCCCTGGAATGAATTGCCAGACCATCCTGTCTGGGGCGCAGGGTGGAACACAGCATTCTCACAGGTCGGGAGGGAGATTTATAACCAAGATTTCTATCAAAATAGCTGATTCAATTTTTTAACTTTAACCTTCTTTGTAGATACTGGCAACACATCTTTCTACAGAGGTGATGTGATAAGTGAAACTGTGCAGTGATGCGATAAAATGAATTGAACCTATACTTATCTTTCACACCACAGGTGACAGGACAGCCAACGCAGGGGCTACACCAGGGCAACCCTGGAGCAATGCGAAATAGAACTGAATCCTATTTTTTGCGATTTGTTGTGTGACAACTAGGATATTGACCAATCAGAGAACAGCTTCAATGCACATGGTCCAGCAGGGTGAAACAATATCCAAAATGATGGAAAAAAACACCCAGTTTTATGACAAAGATTATTGCAATTATAAAGATACAGATTTGAAAGGTAATATATGGGAGTCCACTTCAAAGGCACTGGATAAGCCTGGTATGTATCATTTATTCCCATATATGTTGAAATACAGTCAGAGAAGGCACTCAGAATTACTACATTATGTTGACGAATATGTACCAGTCTTGATCATAGATTTGTCGTAGCAATTTTGTATAGTTTTATTCATCTGGCAGTTTTCCAATTTGTCTCATCGCCTCTGTATCGCTTCTGGTGTGTATGGTCCAGTATCTTTTGCCCCAAAGAGAAATACTGGTAATTTTTTTCACTGACTACAACAGAGCTAATGTTTCATTGTCAAATAAAAAAATAATAATTTAGATCATAGTATATAACATATTTGTGGGCATGATAATGGATACTGATGGAATGTTTTGCACATGACATAATGATTGCTGACTTGAGACTGCTGACTTCAATTTTTCCACAAAGATTATCAAACCATGATGATGCAGCTGTTTGTAAGAAAATGACCTTCTGTGAATCTTCTTTACTGAGCTGGAACTGGGTTATGAGCTTTTTATATTGTTTGGAATCTTTTCAAATAGAAAGATGTATTTTGACAACTTAAAGATCATAACTTTTGTTCTGGAGTACTGAAGCAGTGTACAGCCTATGATAACGTAAGCTCCTCAGCCCGCCACTTTACTCCACAGTACATTTTTGTGGTAATTATGCAATTTTATTTTGCATTTACTGTGATATTACCATGTTCTTTACTATGGATTTCTGTGTTTCTTTGTGATTTTTTACAATTCTTTACCTGACTTATATGTGATTTACAATGCTTTCCTACACTGTATAGTGCTTTTTCCATGATATAAGTAAGCTTATATAACTTTTGCCTTTCCAGAATACATTTCATATGGATCCAGTAACAGGCTGTTGCAGCTACAGTACCAAAAGGGGCAATGTATTTTTGTGATTTTAACTATAGTGTAATACTGTGAAAGAGATTGATTGATTCTTGGTGTTAGATCTCCAACATAGTACTATATCCAACTATATCCAACATAGTACTTGAGCAACTTTCATAAATATCTACCTGACCTGCATACTGTATTTGCAGACAAGCAAAATTGATTATTTATAATGTGCAATGATAAAATATACTAGTTCGGTAAAGTGGATGCACTGGTTTATGCACAAATGCATATAGTACCTCTATTTATTATTTATAAAACAACATTGAAACAAACCAAAAAATGCGGTCACAACAGTTATATGTATTTTACTTCATAGTATGGGGCTAGTATCCTGAACATTTCATTCCTGATATTAAGTAATTTTCTTCACACTGTTAACCAATCAAGTTGTGTTCAATACTGAAGCCATCAGTGCAAATACATAAGATTAAGGGCATGATTCATCATAATGTTTCATGCATGTGAAACAATTAACTACAACTTTACATAACGTATTAAAGAGTAAGTATTGGGCTTCTGGAAAATATAGATAAGTAACATAGTTGTAATTTTCTTAACATTTTTAACATCCTCACAACTTTTTACATTTACAACTTTAAAGTCTGTTTCAAAGCTCTTTTCACACACTATTAATAGATTTGATGATGTTTTAATAAAGAGCCAGTCAGCTGGAAAATAAATACTTTACTCTAAAATATGAGTTATTTATTACTGTATTTTGTGAGCCTCTGATAAATAAACTTTGAAAAGGAATCAACCCATACATACTGCAGATAATGACTGTAGTGTGTGGAATCTCGCGTGCACCCTTATACAAATATTGAGTATTTCTACATGCTTTATATGAGTAGCGGGCTATCAGAGCATACTACACATGTAATAGTAGTTTATGAAGTGTATAACAATGTTGATACTATACAAGAAGTGCATATTATGCAAGAGTTACACATTATACAAGAGATGTAACCCAAAGTTAATTTACATTTTCTTAACGATTACCTCTCATTTACGTTTTCTTTGACCAAATCCCAAATTCTTTCACCATTCTTGTCATGCATTCTCTCACATTTTGGGTCTGAACATTTCTGCTTTGCCCTCACATCACCAAGCTGTTTAGCACTTGAAGGACTGAGACATTCATTTTGCATTGCCTACAAAAAAAGAAACAGTATCTAGTCTCTATTGTTTACAAGAAGAGTTAAGTGTGGCAGGGCAGATCCCTGCCTGGAAGGAATGTGTTGGGGTTTGGCAGGGATAGGGTTAATGTCCGTCCCTTCCAGATAAATGTGTTCGTCTGTGTTTGCAAAGCCACAGGTGTAATTAGGTTAGTTAATTTAATTGATACTTTATAGTTTAATTAGTGCAACCTGCCTGTAATAAGCAGGCAGGTATTTAAACCAGAAAAAAAAGCTTGTATTGGCCAGACAGGTGACAGGTGACAGGTGACAGGTGAAGGTGAAGGGCCTAAACACTTCAACTTTTGTGTTTGTATTAAAAGGCGCTATGAACATTAAAAAAAGTGAAATGTCTTGCAGAAGCTAATTGGTAACTGTGTCGTATCACATTTTAAAGGTATTCTTTTAAATGCCACCTTTTTGTCTTTTCTCCAATATCTTTACAGTTTATATATTACATTTATATTAAACATTTGCATCCCTTTTTCTTCACTGAGAGAGCCTACGTTGTGTTTGACAGAAACAATGATGTGTACATAGTAATATGTTGAGTAACCATGTCCCAACTCCTCGATATACAGCTTCATGAAAGTGTTATTCTACAACATGTCTGCAATGTTTTTTGGTGTATTACCTAAAGAGGTACTACCTCTTTTCTATTATTTATAAATAACTCAATGTAGTTATATTTTGCATATAATAATGGTATTATGATAGTTGTATTAATTCAATAAGATGACCAAAATAATGATTACAAATCCAATTGGCATTTTAAAATCATGCATAACTTCTAAGAATCATAATTGTAAGTTAACTTCTAAGAATGTGTACAGTGGAGGAGGCACTAGCTGAAATGTGTGTCTGTGTTAGTTTCTTTGAAGATACTGTATATTAAATGGGGTAAATGAAGCCTCACCACATAATTCTATGTATTGGGATTTTGCTTTTTAGGCAGACCAGTAGTGACAGTCTGTTTACAAAGCAAGGTCCAAGTTCCTTGCAACACAGTCCATCACTATCATTCCGTCACAAGCTGCTCATGAAGAGGTTGTCTTAGCACCTGCAGACATTAATTTATTTCCTGTATTTTCATCTGCAGACACAGCTGCAAGATGCAGGAGGCACTATTACTCATCAGTGGCAGAGCAATGAACATAGAATTAATCTTTCTGTCATGGTTACAAAACTTCAACACCCAGGCAAGCGAAAGACATACCTTTAGTATGGAAGCTCAGGTGTTTATGTTATATATAAAACTGACTTCCTCAGAGGTTTTCTGTAACACCATCAGAAATATACACAATAAGGTGTTTTCCTAATACAGAAAACAAGAGATGGATTCGTCAAAAAAAAATAAAGCTGGAATGGCCAACAAGCCCTACCCTAAAGAAAGAAATAGAAAAATCTGACAACATAGGACTAGCAGAGCACTTATGAAATGGCAGTTTGCAAAACTTCTAAGAGCAAAAATGATTCCCTACATTACAAGAGGCAAAGAGATGGTAAGATCTAGTGGATAAAGCTCTGGACTGAAGCTGGGAGGCAGAAGACATAGGATTTGAAACTCACATTAGTAATTCTCAAGTGCCCCACTTCTTCAC